>NC_055960.1:13583588-13688588 GCF_018492685.1 Alosa sapidissima
AATTGCTAGTTGCTTTGTTCTCCTGGAGTTGGATCTTTGGTCTGAAGATGATGGTGCACTTGGGTGGTTCTTTGTTTATATTCAAGGCAAAGCGTCCTGGTATTGTGACTATTTTGAAGAGAATTCTGTGGAATGGCTCACTGCCCTGTTACACCTGTTCTCAAAATCACACAGTCTCTCATTTACATCTAGCTTACTCTTTCCTTCAGTGCTTCGTTCTTTGGGTGAAAATGCTCTTTAGGTTTTGTCTGTTCTGTCTGAATTGTCTGTTCAGTCTGACAATGAGCATTATAGAACTTTCTACCTCTGAAGAATCCTCTCCAAGAAGAACTATTTTAATAGATTCTGACAAAAAAGATGAAAGAAAGAAAAGCACATTGTCCACAAAATTCATGAAATAAGGCCTACCCAAAGTTCTACATATTCTAAAGTCAGTGTACTTAGTAGGTTGTCTCATTAGTATCTCTTCTGCCTGTGAATTGAACCGGATCTCATCTCACGTTGGATGATGTAGTCAGTCGTAGTGAGTCAGTCGTATTTCTCTAGACATACCACAACATGGCAGTAAGCATTATTTTGCAGTCAGCTGATGAATCACCCACATGTTTATAGAAGCGGCTCCAAGTAAAATGCAACAATATTTACAGAAATGAATCACACTCTCTCTCTCTCTCTCTCTCTTGTAGGTGCTGTGAAAGCCTTGCGATGAATCCCAGATAACACTCCAGCTTCCACCGCCCCGTCCCTTCTAGACCCTGTCTCCCCCACCTCACCCCATCTCTCTTATCACCCAAAATGGCCGACCCATCAGATCTTGTGTCCGACGGGGCCGTGCCTGATGAGCCGAGTAACCCCTGTCTCCTGGAGATCGAGAGGAAGTATGAGATCATCCCTGCTGTCATCTGCTCTATGTGCTGCCTGTTCGGCATCATCTACTGCTTCTTCGGTAAGAGTTCTCAAAAGGTCAGAGGTCACCTGGGAGTTGAAAGGGTTGTTGAGGATCATAGATGTGACATGTTGTCTGCGAAGGAATGCTCTCTGTACCTGTCACATTGTGACATTAGATTTTCATGAAGTAAACATATATTCTGTTTTTGAACAAAAAAAAAGATGCAGTTTCTTTTAAGTTCCATGTTTCTCATGCTGTATAGAAAAATATTTTACGCTTGAAGTGTAAAACTTTAATACATGTAAACTAAGCAAGAGCAAAACGTAACGTGTCCTAAATGATAATTACAACACCAGATGAGCATCATACTACGTCCCCACATCACACAACCTTCTGTGAACGTGTTACTCACAGACAAGTGTAATTACGAAGAGCATCTACATCTGACTCCTCTCACAAATCACCATGGCTAATCGCCAGCTATTATGACTACTGTATTTAACTAAAACAGGCCTGTGTGTCTCCAACACCACACCTCTGTAGTTATGTCACGCTGGCTATGCACATATGGATAATGGCGCCACGTGCTTGCCGGGCCAAACCACAGTTTGTATTAAGTATTAAGTTAGACAATGTAGGAGATCAAATGAGATTTTAGCACTATTAGGTAATAGTTAACTAAGCAGATCCAGAGCAATAGGGAGTCGCTTAGTCAGTGATACGGAGCATTTGTTACAATGAGACTGAGGTCATTACCACATCTTAATTCAATAAAACTTGATTAAGGGTTTGTTTGTGTGAGGTAAGCAATCAGCCCTCCCCGAACAGATGTGGGAGGAAATCCCGAGCCAGTGTTCATGCACATTAATCGCTCTTAGTTACGCGCTGTTCAGTTTTATTTCTGCTCAATTTTTAGATTCTCTTTGTTATTTTTTTTTTGTTTAGGTTTTATTTTTGTCATTATTCTTTAAGGATACTTATACATGCTTTAGGATATGCACTCCTCATTCACTTTTTTCCCCACAAAAAAAAACAATCCCACTCCATCACTCTTTCTCCTCCTCACTCTCTCTTACTCACTCTCTCTCTTACTCACACTTTCCTACTCACTCATGTGTAACACACAACATGTTCTTGGTTTGCGTCTTGGTGATATCATAATGCAAATCAGCTGGCCCATAAACCAGCAGCCAGTGACGCATAGAGAGCAGCAGCTCACCCACTGGCTGTGGGGGGTCTTGACTTGGGCTGACTTCTCCACTCTCACTATACATAAACATCATAATGAAGAGCCCCATTAGGCTTATCAGTGGATGGATGGATGATTGACTTTTTTTAGACCAGGGTGAGCCTCACACCTAGGTTTCGGGGCTCCGCAAATGAAGTTAAATGACCCTTTAATTACCCCTACAACACCACCCCCCACCCAACACACACACACACCACCAACACTCTGTCTCTCACCCCCACATACGCACAGGCCTTCCAGAAGATTGAATGCTTCTAGCCCTGGTCCTCTGAATGGAAGGAATGTTGAGGGGTCCAAAGCCCTCTTTCTGCTGTCTTTTTCTCTCTCCATGACAACAAATCACTCCTTTCTCCTTCAATCTCTTACTGTGACACAAACAACACAACACAAACAACTCACACATACAACACACACACACACACACACACACACACACACACACACACACACACACACTGGTTTCTCTTGTGTCTCTCTTTCCTTTCAGTTTTCGATTTATTGCCTTATTCAGCCATTATTTAGCCAAGTATACGTAGCCCCCCCCCCCTCTTTACCTCCTCCCCCCAGGTCTGGTAATGATGTCATGTATGTTATTCACTCTGTGAATGTGTTTGTTCCTCCTCCCTCTCCACCACCCCACCGGTCTACCCCCCTCTCCTCAGGCTACCGCTGCTTCAAGGCGGTCATGTTCCTGTCCGGCCTGATGTTCGGCTCGGTCATCATCTTCCTGCTGTGCCATAAGGAGCGGGTGCTGGACACCCAGCTGAGTGTGGAGGCCAGTGCGGGCATCGGCCTGGGCATCGGCCTGCTCTGCGGTCTGGTCACCATGCTGGTGCGCAGCGTTGGCCTCTTCATGACCGGCCTGCTGCTGGGCCTGCTGCTCGCTCTCTCCGCCCTGTTGGTGACGCACCAGTTCTACACGCCCACCACTGTCTGGGTAAGAGGAGGCCCCTACTGGAGCCTGGCTGCTCAGGGGACTGTTTGAGTTTTTTTCCAATGCCCCAAGGTTACGTGAAATTGTGAAATTTAATCTTGGTCTCCACTGTAATTTGTGTGAGTACCGGATGTGGCATATCATCTCGCTGTTGATCAGACGATATATAATAGTATCAGAAAATAAGTCTCCAGGATGAAGCAAGACTTATTGTCTGATATTGACCGGCAGACATTTTCCCTTACATGAAGACATGTTTACATATGCGAGATATAGTTTGAAGTCTATAGTGAGTATGTGTGTGGTCAGTACCTCTCCTTTGACCCTTGTGTGTGTGCTGTTGTCTCAGGTGCCCCTCGGCACTCTGCTAGGAACGGGCATGCTGTGTGCCGTGCTGACCCTCCAGTGGCAGCGCCTCTTCACCATCCTCTCCACGGCCGTGTTCGGCGCCGCCATCATGACCGTCTGCGCCGACTACTTTGTGGAGATGCTGGCGCTGGCCACGCACGTGTACGACTGCCTGCGGCTGGAGCCGGCGCCGCAGCCACTCTGCTGGTACAGCTGGGTCATCCTGGGCATCTGGCCCACGCTAAGCCTCATGGGAGTACTGGTGCAGTGGAAGCTCACGGCCGAGGGCTTCTCCCATACGGAAGGTGAGAAAGGCGTTGGGTTTTCAGCATCAGCATCAACTAGACTGGTGATGTTAACCAGGATCCGGTGGTGTGCTTGGATGTACAGAAAAGTAAAATACTATCAGCCGAGCATTTGTGTGCTTTATTGGCTAAATGATCATATTACCAGTAGTTAGTAATATTTAGTGTTAGCATGTGTGTAGCGTCGATACAATGACTTATGTTTGTATACTGTTTCATGGACTGAGTATCATATGCTGACATGCACTCTGAGTATCATGTACTGACTTATTTTTCTATTCTTTTTTTCTCTCTCACAGTCATCATCAGCAGGAGGCAGAAGAGGGTGCAGCTTATGCGCATCAGGCAGAAGGACGCCAAGAAGCGGCAGCAGAGCGGTGGCCAGGAGGGCACGTACCGCCGAAAGCCCACGCCTGTCAAGCGCTACGCCGGAGACTTACTCGCACCGGTTAGTCAGCTCCAGCCAATCAGCACCTACATCCCCTGTTAAAAACAAAAGAACAATTATTTGTTTATTGTCTTAGAGGCAACACCTCTAATTTAGTGAATGGATTTTTTGGTTACACTTTACTTGACAGTGTCGACATAAGAGTGACATGACACTGTCAGGGACGTGTCATAAACAAGTCATAAATCTTTGACATAACGCTTCTGTTAAGTGTCATTCGGTTTTTGTCATAACAAGGGTAATAATCCCAAGGGTTAGGGTTAGAGGTAGGGTTAGTGTTAGGGTTAAAGGTTAGGATTAGGGTTAGGGTTCATGTCTGCAGTTTTTTGACATCAATACTGTCAAAAAACTGTCACTGTTTTTTTTTATTTTTTTTTTTACCAACAATTCAAAAGTAAAGGTTTGAGGATTTGGCTTTAAGGGAAATCGTACTCAGATGGTGATTTCTGGGTTTGAGCCCCAGCTACACATCTACCCAGCTGTATATCTTTGCCAGCTCATCTCTCTGGAAAAATAGGTTGTCATGGAATTTGCTCAAGGTGACATCAAGTGAAGACAGATAAAAGTTACTACTATCTGCTATGTTTTTCGAAAACTGATACAATATGAGTGGCTTTGTCACATGAATTAACTCTCTCTCTCTCTCTCTCTCTCAGAGCTACTTACAAAGTCTGCGGGATCGTCAGATGGGCACAGGGAACTCTCTCAGCAGCCTTGGCACTGGCAACCACACCATGATCGACTTTGACTATGAGACGGGTTCCACCGTACCCCTCACAGCCACCACGCCCGTTATCCGCGTCTGATTGGACAGAAAGGAAGGGGGTTCCTCTGAAGGCCACGCCCCTCCTTCCTTTGTCCAACACGTGCTCTTCACTTCCCAAGTCTTGACTCACTCTGTCCTGGAAACACCCTTTAGAAAAGAAAAATATCACCACATCAAAAATGCTGTCTTTAACATTGCAGACTGGAAGAAGAAAAAAAAACGGATCTGGCTGGTTACCATTCAGTTGCTTCAACACACCATCTCAGTTAATTTTGCTGTTTAATTGGGAGCTGAATGCAAGATCCACATCTGGCTCTTTCAGTCCATCATCACCACCGTCAGTATCCAGACTGTGTGATCCACTTCCTGAGCTGAGTCAGTGGGAACTGTGGACTGGGTTTTTTTTTTGCGAGAGCCATGGAGTATTAGACTGAAGAGAGGAGAGGACTGACATTTGCAGGGCAGCTCCCCTGGCTGTTAGCGGCTGACGTGTGATGTGTCAGTTTGAACCACTCTGTGAACAAACCCGGCCTATGTTTTTTTAGGCCACAAGATGCAGCGAGTCTATGTGAAAACAAAAGTGTGTGTGTGTAATTGATTGTGTGTCTGGTTGAGTGAATGGTTTTAGAATGGCTGGTTTGTGTCTGTTTTATAAGAGGATGGGACTTTCATATTCATAAGCAGCATCCTAAATGCATTGGAAATGCAGTGAAAATAACCACACATTGAATTGCCAGAATGGCACAAAGTGATGTTTTTGTCTCTCTACACACCTTGAACTTCCTTGACAAACAACTAAACTAGTTGTTTTTGGAACTTTTCATGAAGGAAATGATGTCTTGGACATCTGTCAGCTTGAGAGTGTGCTTTTCTTCCCAGATTTTTGGATTTTTGGATTCTGGATTCTTAAAAGCTTGCGCTGGTGCTTCAGTATCAGTAATGAGAAATGAGCAGTGCACGGACTGATGAAGGCGTCCTCACTAGTGCCCGTTTAATAGTGTGTGCGTTTGCAGCCTGTGTCTGTACGCACGGAAATTTGTCCAGTAATTTGTATGTGACTGTTAAACTCAGTGAAACACCTTACAATATGAGTGAAGCAGTTACCATGCGGTCCTCATTAATAGAAAACCTCAGGGCTGAGCCTTAGCAGCCATTTTGTAAATGCTGGATCATTGGTAACATAGTTAAGGCTGGACATTTTAATGAGATAAACACTAGCTAGCATACACAACATTAGCTAGCATGTATTGTAGGTTTAGCAGGTTTAACAGCTGTAGCATTAAGACTGAACAAAATCTCTGTGGAACCATATTAGTTATTTTGCATAACTCTTTTTTGCTTGTTGTTATGTTCTTGCTGCAGTCTTTTATCAACTATCATAGGAAAAATTAAAGTTATTTTGTAATTTATACAAGTAATAGTGTTGGGAAATCTCGTCAGTGAAAAAGAGCTACAGCATGGGTCTGAATATTGTAGATTACTAAAGCATGTTGTGTGTTGTTTTTATTTTATTTTACTTTATTCTATTTTAATTTGTATAAAAAAATACATGGAGCTTGCTCCCATAACTGTCCCAAATCTGTACAGAAATGTTCATAGGAAAAGTTAAAGAAAAACCTTTGATGAAACAAGACTTGGGCCCTTTGTCATTTTTTACTCAGCAAATGAATGTTGCTACTTGTCTCAGCTGGTTACCTAGCAACAGCTCCTGCAAACTGCAAGCAAATAGTGAGGGTCTCAAAGGAGACGATGTGGTTTGTGTGTGTGTGTGTGTGTGTGTGTGCGTGCATGCGCGTGCGTGTAAAAGGGTGACACTGGTGTGGCCCCTAAGAGTTTGACTTTTGACAGTGTTTTAAAATTATTTTCTGCATGGAAATACATGGCTAGTTTCAATGTCCATTTATTTCATTATCTATTCATGAGCAGGCTTTACAATGACACCAGTCTCAGGACCAGATGTGGTTGTAAAATTTATTGAGGTACATTTGAAATTGACTGTTTGTGTCACGCACATCAGTAATACAAAAGAGATTAGATGTACAGAAATGAATAATCTTTGATTGATAACAGTGCCCTTGAACTGTACTCTCGAGTCTTAAATCATAGAATACTAGTGAACTTGTACAGGAAAAGGGCGATTTATCAATAAGTAAAACAAAAAAGCTCATGAAACTAATTAAAAAAAATAATAAAGTAGGCAGTGAAGCTTCCTGTAGATAATGCCCCTTTCACATACACATTATAATGGCTCTTATCTGTGAGAAGGCAAGTACTAGAATATGACTCCTCACAGAACTACTGCAATGTTATCCAATGAGTATTATGTGACTAATTGCAGCAACTCAAGTTCTAGAGGGGGGAATAAAACATTGATGGGATAAACCCTGTATTTACCAATATTTACATGTTCTTGATATATGACCTTACAGTATGTTATTATTCTACTCAACTCATCCTGTACGTGGAGCGAACTGAAAAAACTAAGCATAAAAAGGCCACGGATATAACAGGTATAACACAGTGCCATAGAACTCACTTTTCACAAACATTTTGAGTTCATAGCGATATTTCAAGCCGTATCAAATCTGACAAAAGAGAGTAAAAAACTGAAATGCGTTTGGAATAATACCTTTTCATTTTGTAGCAGGAAGACAAATCAAAAAACATTTCCCTGAATGTCCCACATGGTGACACTAAGTATGTATCAGAAGCAAAGATGCTGCTGACACTGGAGAAGACTGTCGGGGGGGAAAGTCATAAAAATAATGAATCATCAGACAACAATAAACCTTTGTGTTCTGGAGGAACATTGCCTCCACTGGTCAAAACATATCAGGGCTTAATGAAAAAGAAACACTGCTCAAGAGCTAACGAGCACGTGCACACACACACACACACACACACACAGATGCTACAGATTAGAAGAAAGCTGTAGATTGTTATGATATTAACAAGTCCTGCTTGTATGGAATTATTTTATAAAATACCTGCAACCCCACCTAATCTTTGTCATTGTGAAAAAAGAGGCAGAATCAATCTTTTAAACTCAGTTTCACCACAGAAAAATACATTGTGTACAACAGTTGGCAAAAGACTGGCAAAAATCTCAGAATTCGAATGCCTGTGATCACTTGTGATAATTGTGATACTTTGATTAGCTCTGATTTACAGTTACCCAACAACTGTAACAACACTTCCTAACCTTTGTACTGCATATGGCTCTTACAAAAGGTGAAAAAAGAACTGATGTGAAACATCAAACAGGAAAAAACTGGCTTAAAAAAGAATCACAGCGTAAACCATCCTCAGTGAAACCTCACCACTGTTCATCAATTTAAACCCTGCTCTCAAGATAGCAGTTCATGCTTGTCAACACTATGAACTATGGGAACTGTAGTCTCCTGAATCAGCTGGCAACTCCAGCTGCTGGAAATGGTCTCTGGCGCCCACTTGTGGATCAGTAGTTGCACTGCATCCACCGCTCTTGGATACTGAGTGGGTAGCCAGTGTCAACCTTGAGGTGACGGTTAAGACGCCAGTACTTGTCACCCTTGAAGAAGTAAATCTTGCCATTTTTCCAAGTGAAAGCTGCATCAGGGTTGTGTGGCACACCGGTAAAGAGATTGGAGATACGTTTGGGGTAGATGCTCAGGTCTGTGTAGGAAATCTCATCCCACTGCCAGTAGAGTGAACCCTACAGAGAAACAGAGTTTAAAAATGTTCTTGTTTGAAAATATTCAGTGGATGCATTTGTGCATATTTATCTCATTTTGATTGTCATATTACCTTGATGAAGATGATCTTCTTGTTCTTCTCCAGATAAAGAGCGGCATCAATGTTGGGTGAGAGCTTTGTCAGGTTCTTGGGGTATCCATAGTCCAGCCGCAAGCCTGTATACCTCCATACTTTGTTTCCTTTTTATGAAGACAAAGGGCAAACTTTACATCAACAGCAGGTCTCCATGCTAAAAGCGATGTTAGGCGGTTTCTAGGCTCCAAAAACTAACAAAACTATGGCTTTGGTCTCATAGCTCTCTGATTGTCTCTGATTTCCACTCTGTGTAGTTTACATCAATAGGCATCTGTATAAAAATCTCAGTGTATTTCTAAGTGAAGAGAAGAGACTGCTGCCATCCATACCTTTCAGGAAGAAGGTCTTGTTTGTCCTCTGAGAGTGGACAGCTGCATTGATGTTGCCAGGCAGACCCTTCCACAGGAGGTTGATTCTGATTGGCTCATTGTATCCAGCCTCACTCACCGTCCAGAAGTAATCTCCACTGAAGGCAAAGGTCTTCCTCCAGGGACCTGTCCAATGAGTGGCATGTTTATTAATTGTTGGTAAAATGTATAATCTACATTATATGAATCATCATTTATTCATTTACCAGACACTTTTATCCAAAGCAACTTACATATGCCAAATATATTATGAGGGCCATTGTCTCTCCAAAGCGCCTTGGGATTAAGTGCCTTGCTCAAGTGCACAACAGGGGAAACTAGGGATTGAACCCACAACTTTTCAGAATACTGCATACTAGCCCAGCTCCTATGCCACTATGCTACCACTGCTACCCTCTATTGTATTGACAAATTATTCATGGTTGTTTAGAGACAACACAGAGTTAATGTCCTTCAGGGAACTCTGATTTACTACCAGAGACTTTCTAATGAGGAGACACAGCACTCAAAAAATCCTCCATAGAAATGCATGGGGTTAGTTTGTAACGCCGATATGGCAGTTGTCTACACATATCCCACCCCTTCCCCGGCAAAACGTTGACATGTGAATACATTGAGCCAATCATGTGGTGTGTTGTGAAGACATCGTGCCAATCATGCAAGATTGCGCATTTCTGCCAAAATAGATGCCTGATAAGTGCCCAAAAAGCGTTGCAATATGGCCGCAGAGTGGAGGGACTTGCCTAAAAGGACTTTGTTACTACCCAATAGCTTTCCTGGAGAAGTAAGAATGAGGTAAGGATTGGAACTCCATGGTAAATGCACACCTATTCAAAGTTTTTTTGGGGAGCGTACAAAAAAAAGTTTATAATGAGATAACAATCTTACCCAGCATGATAGCATCTAGTTTGGCACTGCAAGGATCTGGTGCTTGAGACAGTGTTGGAGTCGGAGAAGTTGTAGGTGGTGTCATGTCAACAGAGTTGGAGTCCTCTGTTTCTCGTTTACCTAGAGGATAAGGAGAAATGACAGGAGACTTTAGTTACATACATCTCTTCTTTTTGAACCCTCTGTCCTAAAACTCTCTCTCTCTCTCTCACTCACACACACACACACACACACAGTCAATTTCTCAGTCACTATTTCTCTCTCTTCTCTTTCTCAAACATGCTTGTCTGTTAGGTAAATAGGAAAAGTTAACAATCTGCTCCATCATAAAATAATAGGCAAAGAACAACAATGCTGTACTTCAATTGCTTATTGATCAATTGCTCACCATAGATGGCCTGTATGCCTCTGATGTCATCAAAATGCAGCCTGAAGTAGGAACTGTAGCCTCTGTAGTGAGGGGCCATCAGTGCATTGGTGTACTGGGAATGACCCAAGCCCAGAGCATGGCCGATCTCATGAGCAGCTACGATTCGCAGGTTGGTGCCCGAGTACTGGCCCTCCGTCCAATCCTCATCCAGATCAAAGTGAATGATACCTGAAGGCGGGGCTTCAGCATGAGCAAGGATTCGACCTTAGAACAGAGAAAGTCGGGTGCTTAGTTAACAAAAAAAAAAAAATCCAGAGAACCTAATTTTGTCTATGCATGGGGAAATATAATAGAGTGCTTGCTGACTGCTTAACTGTCCTTATTTTGAAAGACTTAGAGAAGTTAAGATGTCATGAAAGCAGGTTGAGGTGGCTAATAGGAAAGCTAAGTAGCCAAAAAAAAGTAACCATGCGAACCATCTGCATGCCCGCAGGCATAATTGCTGCAGCAGCCCTTGCACTTGCTTTTTTCAGCAATCCTGCAAGCATGGAATTATACTGAAGTTAAATATTATTTCTCCTGCACAATTTACCATGAAGCGACAATGGATATTTATCTTTCTGAAAATTAAAAAGCCAAAAAGGGAAACATTTTTGCTTTAAAGGGAACCAATTTTTCACTTTGGAATTTTTCAAATAAGCACGAATGGAACAGACTGGCTTTGAAACCACATCATAACTCCACTGGTGTGTGAGAGACAGACGATCCAAGCATGAGGTTACTATCCTCATAGTCAGGTAAAACAAACTACACCAGCCTACTTGGACCATCTGATTGGCCAAGTTGATTATAGTTGTTTAAAAGTGTGGCTCACCAGGCCCATCGAAGGGGGAGTTGCACAGGCTTTTCCCTCGGTCGTGGAAGGAGATCCTGAGGTCGGCGCGGCCGTACGACACCTCCTTAAAGCTGATCGGGGCCACGTCGCTCCAGTATTTGAAAGCAGAGCGGATGGCCCTCTGGGTCCCCTCTTTGCCAAGATCAGGAGTGTAGTTGAAGATCCGGTACGTCAGGCTCCTCTTACGCCACGCACCTATGAACAAGAGCAGAATTACTCACTCTGTGTGTGTGTGTGTGTGTGTGAGTAAACAACAGAGCAGAGCTGTGGTGTTTCAGAGCTGTGTGTCATCTGAAGCAGACTTCCATGCAAAAGCTCAATGACCTTGCAGCGCACTTGAAGAGTCAAGTAAAGTCGAGTCACATTTATTTATATAGCACACTTAAACGCAATGTAATTGACCCAAGGTGCTCACAGAAATAAAATAAATACAGAAATAAAATAAAAAATAAAAAACAAAAAATAAAAAATAAATAAATGAAAATACAAAATAATAACAATAATAATAATAAACAGATTATGATTGTAGATAAAAGAACATATGGTTACTGAAACCACTACTACTATACTGTAGGCCTAGAGAAAGATGTAAAGTAAAGTTAAAGATGCCAGTTAATATAATACTGAAAAGAAATAGAAATAAGATAAATAAATAAACAAGGGGATAAATTAATGGACAGTATAGGCCAAAGAAAATAGATGGGTCTTTAAATTTGATTTTAACTACTGATGGTGGGACAGGACTTAATTTCTATAGGGAGATTATTCCAGAGTCTAGGGGCAGCAACAGAAAAAGCCCTATCACCTTTAGTTTTTAGGGTTGCATTTGGGACTGAGAGAAGATGTTGTGAGGAAGACCTCAGTGGCCTAGAAGGACAGTAGGGACTTAAAAGGTCAGAGATATACTGTGGTGCCATTCCATTAGGGCTTTGAAAACAAAAAGTAAAATTAATTCTGTATTTGACAGGTAACCAGTGGAGTTGGGCCAGCACAGGACATATGTGCATACAATCTTTGTTCCAGTAAGAAGCCTAGCTGGACTAATTGAAGTCTAGCAAGGGTAGATTGGTTCAGACCTAAATACAGAGAGTTACAATAGTCCAGTCTAGATGTAACAAACGCATGGATTGCAGTTTCTAAGTCAGTATATGAGCCCTTGAAGAAGAGGAAGATAAAATGTGTGGCTTCAATGTTGGAGACAGGTTAGATGCATATATGCATGTGTTGGTCATTATGTACATGTAAGAAATGTGACAAAGCTTATTTCTCCTATGACCTTGCTCTAAATATTATAATCCCTTTGCTCATGGCAGAAATGTCTCTATTATGAATGATGCATTAAATAACCATACACTTCCATCTGGTGCTGTATCCAAGCCTTCTATTATTGTCTGCCAGAGGAGAGCTCAGCTACAAAAGGCATCACGAGTAAAGTAGCAGCAGTAAGCTCAGGGCTACAATTAAGGAAGCATGTGATACTATGTAATGTATCACTGTTATAAGTTATAGTTGGCATGTTTGGGCAGGCTAGCCAAGTCAAGAAGCTGCTGCAGCTACAACTCTGTCCTATTGGTGGAGTAGTTGAACCATGGCCTGTATTGTTACTCAACAGGGTCAAATACAGCAAGTTATAATGTATTTTAGCTGAATGTATTCTACAAAAGCCATGTAGCACTTTGCTAAATACTGCATCTTATACAACTATAAAAACTCAAACACTCACCACCAAAGAGTCTGTATTTCATGGCTTTCTGATTGAAAGGATCCTCAACACCACAGCGACGTCCTCTCATCTTCTCAATGGTGGCTTTGTCAACCTTTCCTGTGATGGGCAGGCTTGATATCCTCTGGTAGATTCTGGAGGGAAAGAGATTGCAATATGCCTGTACTTAGTAGGCAGACAAACTCTTCTATCAGTGTACCTCAACCAAAATGTCAAAGGATTGCAAGCCAAAAATGTTGACATCAATTTGCACAAAAAGTGTGAGAAAACCTCAGCAGTGTGCCATCTCATAAAAACATGTTGTTGCCTACCTGAGGGCTTCCTTGACTGTTTCTGAACTCTGGTCAGTTTCAGCATGTGGGTCCAAGGGAGTGCTCAAGTAGCCGTATTTTTTCAGGTATTTCTAAGGATAGAATAAATAGACAAATGTTTGTTCACAATCGGTAGCCTAAAGGGTAAAAGTTGCTCTTAAGAATAAATAGCAATAATGAATAAAGAACAATAATGAATAGAACTGAATTATCTTCTCTCCTCTCCAGTGCACATTAAACATGAGTGATGCTGATTGTACATGCCTAGTGTCTATCTTTTGCTTTTTTTTTTTTTAATGAAAAGCATTCAGTTGTGAATAATTTGCAAATGCAAACTGGTGTATAAGAGTTCATTTGATGCTGAATGTAACGCTAAAGCTGGATTTTCTTTCTCCAAAATCCTTTGGTGCCTTTAATCACCCACTTACACACCACTTAAAGTAAATTACATATATGGACAGTTTAAGACATTGAGACTTTCGCCCTGAAATATTTCTTTGCGAGCAGCCCAGCCTGCAGCTTAAAATTGGCATGTGAGCGACACTTACCGTTGCTTCTACAAACTGATCCCGTCTTTGCATCACAGTCAGTGACGTCGTGGAGAGAATGGCGGCCGAAATGACAACGGCCTGAAACAAGCAGCCCATTTTGAAGAAAGCACCAAACTTTTCTATTAAGTGTGTTAACTGCAAGCTAACGGTGCGACTGTGTATGGCGGCAGCTGTGTTCTGCGTGCAGGGCCTCTTGGACAGCTGTGAGTTCTTGCCGCGTTGATGTGGTGGTTTATAAGTACGGAGGTGGGTGACTCACACAGAACTGGTTTTGAAACTGGCAGATGATGCATCTCCGAAATATGCCACAGAGAAACGTGCTCTAGGAGAAGACTGACTCAAGAACATAAAGTGCAGAAGAAAGCGCTTTCTTCGAGGATATTAATCACTCCCTTTTGCGTACACGAAGACCACCGAAAGTCATCAGTGCCTGAAAGTCATATATTAGCCTAATGTTGTTTATTGTGGGAAACAGGAAACGTTGTTTAGATGCCCCCCCCCCCCCATACAAAGTTAGGCAACTGATCACAGGCAATAATGACCACCAGTTGCGTGGATAGCATGTAAAGAAATAACACACAGAGATTATTATGACCGCCGCTAGCGAAGCGGTCATATGGGGATTGTCAAAGTTTTTTTTATTCTTTTTTTTTTTTCGTCATCTACTTCCTGTAATTTTGGTCAACGATACCCGGCACATGAAATTTGGTGGGTATGTAGCCCCACTAGACTTTTTTACAGAAAAATTTTGTTTGGTCCCTGGGGGCCACTCCCCCCTGGTAAAAAATGAAAATGCAATATCATTCTGCTTTAATCGCCCCTCTCTTCAGTTAAGATGTTCAGAACTGCACCAAATTTTATGTGTATGATTAACCTGACATTCTCTGGCGGTATAAGGTTTGTAGAATTTCATTCATGGGGGGGGGTCTAAAAAAATTAAGTTATGTGTACATTTAGTGACTGTACACTCATTGGCCTGTAGATGGTGGTGCACACACACAGGCACGCACATACTATCGGTATCGGCAATTAGAACGGCCGATACATAATTACAAATTCAGTAGGATTAAAGGAAAACCAAATATTCATCATCATTTGGCTGCATTTCCAGTATTGGCATTAGGTAGTCGTTTGTCCACCAGATGGCGCATCGTTGCAGTGAGACGTAATTTTGTTGGAAGTTAATCTAAAGTGGGTTGGAAAGACAATAGACGCTTCCTACAAGGACAACACTGTAGTTTACCGCAGAGAACATCTAATAAGGGTAGGATGATTTTCACATGAAATGTAATTCCCATTTCTTCTTGAAGCCAAAATAAATCTGAGAATGTTTATCGGACATGCTTGGTTTTTACTGCAGGTACGTTAATCTTATATCAACAGCCTACGACCTAGGTAAAATAATGTTAGGCCTACCGTTAGCATTGGTTGAGTGATGGAGGCCAATTTGATTATTGTGTATTTGTAGAAAACCATAAATGCGGTTACCAAGCAAATTGATATCAGCGCTGTATCTTTCGACTGTCATCTCATTCTTTTCTAGCCTACAGGAGCTGAGTTAGCCACAACGCGTTCGCTAACGTGATGGTTTTCTAATGGAAAATATAGGCCTACCTGTCTATGAAGCATTCTAAACAGGCTGGGACATTTCTGCTTGCTAAATAGGTTTTTCTGCTGTTGATTCGCTCACAGTCCTTGGTGGCCCTGTCAGTGCTTTGTAAAATGTTGCATTAAGACCACAAAAAGTCTCAAAACGCATCTGAGCTAATATTCATTCCCAAACACCACTACTTCAATCCTCTATTTTCAAAGTTGTTTCAAGCAACGTTAAGGAAGAGCATGGCTCAAAGTAAAGTAGCCTAACTAGGGCTGAGACGACATAATTGACTAGATACATAAATTCGTCAAAGTGAACGCACCAGTGATGATCTACATCTCCATTTAAACCAAATGTTTTAGAGCGCACTTTGAGAGATGTATCCAGGGCAGGCTGTAGCCTACCTGTTGCACGTACTACAAAAATCATTCTGTGCAATGGATGATTTATCATCATTTACGTCTGATACAGTTTTGCCTATGGCTATACATGCGCGAGACTGAGACGCTTGTTTGTTTGTTTGAAGTGCGTGTTTAGGGTGTGAGAGGTGAATCGATGTGCTTTGATTCCAGCTTGGTAGTTGTAGTCTAAGCGATTAAAAAGCATGTGTGTGTGTGTGTGAAGTATCCAAACAATGATCACTTTCATTATGGCTGCTTTAGCCACAGACCTTCAGCTACTGTAGGCCTACAGTCTGTCCCATTTAGAAGTGGCCACTTCATTCGCGCTTTCTGTGATTCACGCAGAATGTATTACAACTTTTCGCCAAGAGGTGGCAGCTTAAGTCCGCTTAATACTGTAAACCAGGTGTTTTCAACCAGTGTGGCCCACTTGTGGTCAGTGAGGACATTGCTGGTGGTCCCTGAGTTGCAATGTGGAAATCAATATTTTTCCCACGGACAATAACGGACGCAGCTCTCAACTTGGAACGTTAAAATGTGAACAGTCTAGCGACGCATTTCATGAAGGCCCTTTTGGACATGTCAGTTATTTGTACCACATGTCAGTTATTTGTACCACTGGTTAGATGTCAGTTATTTGTACCACTGGTAAACTGCATTTCGTTTTAGACTATTGGTATTTAATTTGTGCATTGACAATAAAGTTAAATATCATATGAACTGAAGATGACTAAAATCTTGCATATGTAGAATAAGAAACATTCACAAAAATCCATAGCATGACCTCTCTTCTTGATAGCTGTTGAAAACTGCATGAAAATGACAGGGATTGTTTTGTTTGTTAATAAATAAATAAATAAATGTAAAAATGATACCTTCTGCTTTCCCCAAATACAATGTAGCCTACAGGTGTACATGACCTTTCATCAGTCCAGTTGCAATGGATGAACTGTGATGAACTGGCCTACTTGTGATTGTTTAGAGATTTTAAAGGTTTTATAACAATGCTACACATTTTTTGGCTAGCGCTACAAATCTATTCACCTTCACAGCACCATAGGCTACTTGCTGTGCGGTCCGCACACACACACACAGGCATGTCAAACAAGCATGCACAAAAGTTTCAAGAGGATGGAGTAGAAGATGGATACAAATTGATTAGTGTGATTTATGTTCGCGGAACGGATGTACAGGACAGAGCGGCGGTCATATTTTGTACCGCTATGTACCACAGAGCAGTACAAAATATGACCTCAGCCCAGTCCTTCTCTTCGCAAAAATAAATCACACTTGTCAATTTGTCTCCATCTCCTACTCCATCCCCTACTCTTGCAGCTTTTATGTATGCAAATTAGTGTGTCCGTTTGCTCTTGTGTATATGTGTGCTTCTGTGTGTGTGTATGTTTTCACTTGTGAGTGTGTGTGTGTGGGGGTAATGGGGTGTGTGTGCTTGTGTCTGCTTGCCTGCATGTGTGTGTGTGTGTGTGTTTTTATGTGTGTGCGTGTTTGTGTGTGAGTGTGTGTGCGTGTATGTGTTTGGTGTGGGTGTGTTTGTGCATGCATTTGTGTGTGTGTGTGCTTGTGTGTGGGCCTGTGTGAATGTGTGTGTGCATGTGAGTCTGTGCATGTGTGCCTGTGTGTGTGCATGTGTAGCCTGTATGCCTGCATGTATGCCTGCATGTCTACTGTGTGTGTATGTGTGTGTGCGTGTGTCTTTATGTGTGTCTGTGTGTTTATGTGTGTGTGAATGTGAGTGTGTGTCTGTGCTTGTGTGTGTGTGTGTTTGTGTGCCTGCATGTGTGTGTTTACGTGTGTTCATGAGTGTGTGTGTGTGCATGCATGCGTAGTGTATAGTCACTAAATGTACACATATTTATTTATTGTATGGTCCCCATGAAAAGAATTCCACAAAACTTGGCATGCACACAGAGGGTGTCATAATGATCCTACACTTCACATTCTGTGCAGTTTTGAATCTGTCAGCCAAAGACAATGCCCCATTTTTGCATTTTCATTTTTAACTAGGTGGCACTATACATCAAATGAGTGGATATGGGATGGGTTGACATGGCCCCTGGAGGCCAACATACAAAATCAGGAATATGAAACCTCAATGAAGTCAGGGTTTACAAAGTTTTTTTTTTTTTTTTTTGGTGAGACCTGATCAGCAAAAGCAGATTCTCCACACATACACACCAAAATGTCTAAATAAAAATGTCAAATGCCAGATGTGAAATTTGGCTACACTTCAAACAGTTTCCAGGCAGGTCAGGCAACAGTTTGGCCAATATTTACCACATGGCACCAGGACACTCTGACGAGGCTCTTGGTCACAGGAAGCAGAGCCGAGCTTGTCTGGATGCCAGATTCACTGACAAGTGTTGAGAAGGTGATGTAGAAAGATTTGCATCAGTGCCATGCATAGCTGTGAAGGTCTGCAAGCTGCTGCTCAGAGCCTCAGACTCAAGCACCCTACCATATTATGGCCATTAACTCAATCTGTGTGGAAAACTCAACAGCAGGTTGAGAAATGACATTGGCTACCGGAAATTCTACATGAGTTTCTAATTCTTTGTATATTAAGTTATGTCAAACATAATTCAATGCATAACAACTCAAGTTTATGCAGTTTATATACTTACCACAAGTGCACTAGTTCAAACCACAATTCTGCTGTTGTTAGTGCCTTGGTCAGTATTTGCTGGTTACAGAAGCCCAATGTTAAAAATGTAAATAATTATTGATGTGTAAACAAAAGTAATGTTTGCATGTTTCTCTCAAACAACTGAGTGGAAAATAGTTTGCCCCCCGCCCCCCACCCAAAGAAATTTCATTACTTATAATTCCTTTTATGAGTACATGACAATAAACTACTTGAACTTGAACTTGAATGCTGCCTGATAATCCCACAACAGCTTTTAGAAATGGTCATGTTCTGCCATCACCTCTCTGTGGAAAGCTTTTTAAGCTCCACTTGATCACGATGTGTCATCCTCACACCTTACACCCACAGAGTCAAAATACCACGCAGCTGGGCATTCCTGAAACCACTGCTCGCTTGTTATAGAAGCTGATCTCAACCACAGGTCGGAAACAAAACGAAGAAAAATGTCTCCTTGCAGCCACTGACTCCTGGTTGGAATCTGTATGTGGAATGCTGTGTATGTTCTATCCCTACAACAACCAGCAAACCTCCATTTTTCTCAGGCATGGGGGCTAAACAAGAAAGCCAGGAAGGAGTAGCAAAATGTGATAACACCTCCAAAACTACAGCAGGAGGCCTCATTTGAGAAACACTGATTTAGCTTCTTTTCTTTTTAGATTCAGGTCAGCATCCAACTGCTAAATCTATTTGTGGAAGCTAAACCAGCTAATTTTATCATGTTTCTTTGGTCTTATGGTATTTCCATTGTCCAGCATTTTTTATCATATTGAAAAAGGAAGGATCAGTCGCATGTTCCACTGTGCATCAAAGTGCCACAAAAATATCTACATATACTCAAATAGCATTCCCTTTTAAAGCAGTTTGTATCTTCTGCATTGTCAGGTGCAGTTACAAGCTTCCTTCTCTGTGAATTATGTAATTTTCTGTCTGCTGATTCATGGCCGTCACTGAAAAGTTTATATCACTGGAGTCAGGTCACATCATGATGAGAACTGTAGTTTTTGCATCTTGGATTCAGGAGAACAGAATGAGTAAACGGTACTTTTCCAGAGACCCAACTGTGACCTTGTGACCTTCTAAGAATTACTCACTGATTTCTGAGAAGATTACTGTATGTGCTAAACTATGACGTATTGAATCTTTCAAGCAACAACTCTTGCATTTAATGCAGTTACAAATTATACAAATGGCATCAAGCAAAGAATAAATGCTTTGAGCGATGTGCCATATTGCTGGATTATTTTAGACCGGCTGTGAAATTACAATAATATTGTAAGAATGATAACTTTACCAATGTTGTCTCATCTTAAAAGGTAGAGTGCATTTAGTTATCTACAAAGTATTATGTTTCCTAAACAAGATGAGAAGAAATATGTAGCCTACTCTAATCACTAGACATGTGGCCAAACTAGCAATGCCTTGCTGCTAATGTAGCTTTAAAATATTCTTTAGAGGTTTACGTGGAACAAAATGCTTGCATGTGTTACAAATGTCAGTGTGGTGCATTATTTTCCTAATTAAACGTGTGTGTGGTAAGGCTTGATGGTTGTTAGTGACACATTTTATTAGCGTAAAGGATGTTGTGGTTATTCCTCTGTTGTCTCATGTCTGGACTTTAGACGGATCATCTTAAATTAGGTTAGTTTAAGTGTTTTAATGTTATTTTGTCAATGATGCAAGAAAATACATTTCTAAATAAATACAAAGAAAGTACTTTGCACTTCCAGATCCTCAAACTCTCATCCTGAGCCCACACCATCTTAAAAGTTTTGCCTTTGAAGTCTTTTTATGCCCATTTGTAAAACTTTCGGAAACTTCCTCCCAGAAGTGGCCCGTGGCAGAGAGTATAGCCTATAGTGGCAAATAAAGAGCACGCTCCAGGTGAGACATGTCTCTGCATCACATACTCTCTCAGCCAGAAGAATAATAGAGCCTGTGATTACCTCTGTGGCGACAACAGCTCTTCCCTTGCCGTGTGACCGGTAGATCAGAGTTTATTTGACTCTGCCCTGCTTAGACACCCAGCGCTGACTGCTTGAATGGTGCTGGGCAGGGCAAAGGAGGTGAACCGTTGGAATGAGGGGGTTTGCTGGACTGGTCTTGTCAGAGTAATTATTAGATACAGATATACACAGCAATGGCCTGAGGGGAAACCAGAGTTTGTTGGCATGGCGATGCTTCCCCGTCTTCACATGGCTCAGAGGAGAGAAAGAGCGGGAGGAGGGGGGAAGCCCACAGCTTGGGGCTGGCGATTCTCACACAGCTGTGCAGGCCCTATGGGGGAAGCAGCGAAGACTGTGGTCGCAACACGTCCCACTCTCCTTGCGGCTTGGATGGAAAACTGTGGGACAGACAGGGAGTTGAGGGGGAGCAGGAGGTGAAATCATATGGAGCAGCAGTCACTGAGAAACTGGTCTGAATCAAGTTGCAGTAGTAAATGAGTGTGTCAGTAAGTCAGTCAGTCAGGGCAGGGTGTGGTGCTGCCTGGCAAGGTCAGTGGGTCAGACGGCCATTCTAGCACAAGCTCTGCTTGTTATTTTATGGGCATGGAAAGTAAAACAGTGCTGTTCAGTGGAACGGCTGTAGAAAAACAGCATGGGTTGAGAACGACTGTATCAGGATTTATTTTAAATGCCAGTCTGCTGTAAGAGGCTAGTTGTTCCTCTTCAGTTTAAACTTAAATTAATATTATTTACAGAGCACCATAAATTATAAGAATATGTCTCAAGTCATTTTACAGTCCAGCTTGAACTTGATCCCCTTTCATCTCACTCTGCACTTTGGATGGAGAGCCGGATTGCCCACATTGTTATTAAGTATCAGTAACCTGCTGCAACCTGCTCTGCTAATAAAAGTTCTGTATGTCTCTCACATCTTATTCTCATGCCTCTGGTTATACTCACACACACACATGAACACACACACAAGGACAAATCAGCATGCACACGCGCTGATACACACGTCACCATTCTGGTCGAAATGTTTTCATTACCCAACATGTTGCCTGTGCTTGTAACAATGGCTTATAACATGCAGGTTGCTGGTCATCATCAAACTCACTACTCAGGTATGCGTCATTCTGCCGATCCACACAGCACAGCATTACCTGGCATGGTGGGTGGTGGGATCTCCCCAAGCTTTTCCTTCCAATACAAAAATGGCCTGGGAGGGAATGCTTCAGTAGGGTATGGAGCAATCAGCTTCAACTGATAACCTACCATAAGCATTTATCAACCGAAAGAGTTAATAACTTGTGCATGTCATGCTGATCGAATGGATATTGCCTGATGAGCTCAACCATTATGGCCGCTTTGACAGGGACAACAAGGAGGTGGCCATAAGGGCAGTGGTCTCTGCAGAGCATCAGCCCCTCACACTCTCCCCCACCGACGTGTGTGCGGCACTGAGCAGGACTAATGCACGTAAGGCTGCTGTTCCTGATGGCATCCCCGGACGCGTCCTCAGGCCCTGTGCTGTGCAGCTGACTGAGGGTCTGGACTGACATATTCAAGAGCGCAGTCTGTTAGGTTAGATAACCACAGCTCCTGAACCAGGGCTGTGTGCTGAGCCCTCTCCTTTACTCCCTCTTCACCTACACACCATTGTCAAGTTTGCAGACAACACAACAGTGATTGGTCTCATCAGCAACAACGATGAGACGGCCTACAGGAAGGAGGTCCAGCACCTGACAATGTGTCACACAATCCTCCCCAACTGTGTCACAGTATGGCAACTGCTCTGCCTCTAACCGGAAAGCACTGCAGAGGTTGGTGAAAACTGCATCACTGGTTCCTCACTCCCCTCCATCGAGGCCATCCAGGGCAAGCGATGCTTGCGTAAAGCACAAAGCATCATCAAAGACTGTTCTCACCCCAACCACAGACTGTTCTCCCCACTCCCCTCCGGGAGGCGTTACAGGTCTCTCTGCAACCGGACCAGCAGGTTCAGGGGAAGCTTCTTCCCTGCGGGGCTGTCACCCAAATGAACACTAACTTTGCACCTTGGTGACAACCAACCATCTAATATTGATTGCTAATTACATTACATTATTACATTACATTTGGCTGGCGCAAGTGTATCTGTGAGTGCTGTTTATAGGTGTCAGTTCTAGTCAGGTGATAAGTGCTAGAATTAGCAAGGCTAGTTGTATGTAGTGCTACGAGAGGAGATATTCTCTGAAGAGCTGGGTCTTCAGGAGGTTTTTGTTTTGAAGATGGAGAGGGATGTCCCTGCTCTAGGAACTGGTAGCGCGTTCCACCAACTAGGAACAACAGATGAGAAAAGTTTGCATTGGCCTGAGCGTACGGTGGCAGAGCTAGACGTCATACGTCTGAGGAGCACAACGTAGCATATGAGGGCATTCAAGTAAGTGGGAGCAAAACCGGAGACTACTTTGTAGACAAGCGTTGAATTTGACGCGAGCGGCCAAAGGTAGTCATGCAGTGTAGCTGGATGAGCAGCAGGGTAACATGTGCCCTTTTGGTTTGGTTGTAGACCAGGCACGCTGCCGCGTTCTGGATCATTGGAAGGGGTTTCACTGTTCAGACTGGGAGACCTGTCAGTAGGGCGTTACAGTAGTCGAGTTGTGAGATGATGTGGTAAATTTCATGAAGACGAATGTATAGGCAGGCAGCCACCAAGGGATGATTCATGCACATACATGAAGCAGGCCTGTTGTATGTAATCTAATGGACTTGTCCAGTACCAAATAAATGGTGCACATTATTTTTATGGACAATACCATAAAGTGATCCACCAATATAATTAATTGAGTACACGCTGATTGGCTAAAAAGGTGTCTGCCATTTGCATAAAAGAGCAGACACCTGCCATGATTGACCATACTAAAGACAGAGGCGACTCCCAAGAGAGTAAGGCCAGAACTTGCATATCTCACCAAGGCCTGGTTCATGGATTACCCGCCGCAGAGGACATCCATCCATTCACATCTCCTGCCTGGCTGTACTTAGTCTCTGCCTGTTCAGAGCTGTATGCGGATTTGTGATTAAAGGCCATCAGTGGCTTCTTCTCATCTCAGTGTTCTTCGTGGGTTGCGTTATTCAGAGTGCTAGATTGGAGGTAACAGGTTAATGGCTTTTTCCACGACCAGGAGTTGGGTAGCATATTGAGTCAGGTACTGACATCACAACTGCTGAGTGGAGGTAGACCTGAGGCGACCACAGAGGAGAAGTGGGTAGGAGACAGGTAGCGCATGTTGGGACAGAACGTGACCATCGGCTGAGGAGCTGGAGGCTGTTCTGTCAGGCTGACATTGAACCGGATGAAGAAGTGGTCCGAAAGATGGAGAGGTGTCACCATGAGGGTGTCTGTGGTGCAGTTCCAAGTGAGGATGGTTCATGATTTTGCTGTACTGTAATATCAACTATATTGTGGATAGTTGGAAATATTTCCCAGTTTCAAAAGGCTTGCCTTGATGTTATTTGAAATCCACACCTCACCATTTCCTTCTTTTGTTCTGTCAGTTAAAACGAACCACACCACCCATCACTTTTAGCAATAATTTGTAGAAATAATTATCTCATTCATTCATTTTTTGGTCAGCATTATCATGTTACATTATTACTCAGCCTTTTATATCACTTGAAGTGTTAATCCTCATTCTGGTTGAAACATGTTTCTTATTATGGAATGCCCAGATCAACCATGTGGAACCTTAAAATCAGAGACAATGTCAGCCTCAGTCTTGTGTTTTTTTAATGGGGTCAAAAAATGTGATTCACCATGAGCTGAGCAAATGAGCATATGGTTACATTTAAGTCCTGACGCAGAAAGATAACCACAACAAATTTTCATTGTGCTGAACTTCTGAAAGAAAAGAATATTTAGCATTTTTTGGCAAATAACCAGAAGTGACCTTAGGTCTTAGCATCTGAAGGAAACTTCAAAATCAGTGTTTTCCTCAAATTAATACCAGTAACAGTACTGTAAATATTGAAAACAAATGTGGAAGTGCATATTTTTGGCAGGCAGCTGTTTGTTTTTACCAAGTTGCTAAGCCACTGCTATGACATCACATCAACTGGATGAATGCCACTCATTATGATGCCCATACCATGACCAACACAAATGGTATAAGATATTACACACCTTAGCCATTATCCTTTATGGAAGACAAGGGGAGTGCAACAGTCAAACTCAACCATACTCATCATGACTTGATTTAAGTTTTACTCAATCTCTCTCTCTCACAAGCACACACACAGACACACAGACACAGACACAGACACAGACACAGACACACACACACACACACACACACATACACACACACACACACACATCACACACACACAGACACACACAAACACACACACAGACACACACACACACACACACAGACTTGTATCTTTTTCCCAAAGGGTTTTACGGTTAAGGAATGTGCTGTGCTGCTGCGGGGGCAGTGATCTTGTGCTGGGATGCATGGCACGGCTAGCTCTGTGCATGTATTGGATCTTCATAGCCCTCCTCCCCCATCCATTTCCATCAAACACATCAGTTTTATTTACATACAGGCCTCCTGACAGCCACCCACACATTTTTGTGGATCCAGTGGAATAGCAGAAATGGAGTGCGCTGAGTGCAGTTCATGAAAATAAAACAGCTGTGTATGAGCACAGGTCACATGACAAATACTTATTTTCTGAAAGACGATGCCAGCAGACAGCAGGTCTGGATATTTGAGAGGGGCTTCTAATATCAGAACGGCCAGGCTTACTAGCGTAGACACTCACACACAGTATGTTCACAGACAGGCAAACCATGTTCCTGCTATGTGTACTCTGTTTCTATGCTTTCTCAAAGCTCTCTTAGCCTTTTCATCTTTCATTCCATCTCTCACTCCCCCTCGCTCTCTCTGCACCCCCCCTCCCCCAGTTACTGTCTCTTTGTCTTCCCCTTCTCTCTTTTCCCCCTCCCTCTTTCTCTCTCTCTGCCAGTTGGAACAACCTTCATGTTTCCAGGAAGCTGTCTCAGCATATTTAGTGTCTCATGTCTTGCCTGCAAACATGCACAGACGTCCATAAGATGAACAGAATCAGTTTCTGGAAGGAAAACAAATTAGGGGAAATTCTGCAAAGTTCCTCGAAATGTTATATTGCACTTGATGTGATGGGATGTGCTCTGTGTCAACTAAGGGAGTTTACAGTCTTACATTACTCAACATGACATGGGCAGTTGTGAGTAAGAAAAAGGTTGTAAGGTTGTAGTTAATAGTTATTACTTCATTAATTATCATGGCCTTCTGTACAATACAAGTCTGAGTCTGCTTTCCAAGATGTTTCACTGCAGATGAGCCATAGACATATGCCACAAGTATGTTACATATCTGACTGACAACGACCTGTTGCACTATGCCATATATGGAAATATGAGTAAAATAGAGACATGAAATAAAACAAATCAAGCCATGCTAACACTGACACTAGTTGAGTCCTCAAAGTGGTCATCACAGCCTCCAAGGATGTCACTGTTTATAGTGCTGTGTTATTTCCTATTAGTCATGCTTCAATTGGCCAGTTTCCTCTTTGGGGGGGTGGGGGGTGCAAATGACCTACATTTTGCAAGGAATATTCAGAAAGTTGCTCTTGTCTGTCCCGAATGATGCAAATTTGTCTGGGGGTGTGCAGTGATTTTTGAAAAAACTTTAGTTTGTTTCGTCTGAAGCCAGTGGGAGGTACTTCAAAGATAATTTTGGTTTCAGTCAGTGTCTCGTTTTGTTTGTGCATTGTGTATTCAATATTTTTCAAAATCATCTTGAAGGAAAACATTTTGGAAGATGTCTGGTATAGATGCTTTGGCATAAACTCCAATACTGATTATGTCGTAAGGCATCAGCTCTTCTGAATGACACTTCCAGTGTGTTCAGATTTCCCAGGGTGTAGTGACGTGTTGTATGGTGGATAGAGTGGTTTCATCGATTTCCATGGCTTACTTAACAAAAGTCTGTTTCTAAACAGTGGAGGAAAAATCAACCATGGAATTATGCATCTCCAAAAACATAACACGTTTGAATATCACACGCCTGATTTCATACAGGAGTACCACGTTAGGGAGAGAAACTGATTTTACGGAGAGTTGAGAAATATGTTACAGTTTAATATTTCTGTACATACATTTCAAAAGACCCTGTGAGATACAACAAAAGAAAATTACTCCTGAATTTGGGGAAAAAAGAACATTTCTACATATCTAACTTGCACTCAAATGTGTGCTTTCCTGAGGTTGTCAGTGTAAGAATATGATAGTTATCCTTTTTTGTTCTTAACAAAAGATTCATTATGCTTTCCTATCTTGGTCAAAATATACACCCAACAAAAAAACTTGAATAGATACACAATATACTATATTCGAAAGTCACATTTGAGTTGGTTAAGTCATCACAGAACATGGGAAATGTCACCTAACAGAAAGATACTGCAAAATATTTGCAGTATGGTGGTCCAACTCCTGTATACTGGCAACCTTGCCCCACAGCGTAAGATTAAGCAGAGATAGTGATTTCATGTACTCAGTGCAAATAGTTATACTTTTAATTTAAAGGATATAATCCAGTGTTAATTTGCTTATAAGTGTGTCTCTTCTTTGTTAGTTGATTAGCAGGTGAAATGTTGGATAAATTCATATGTGATATTTAAGATAAATTAGCAATTGTTTTCACTATGACATGATTTTTGAATGAAAACATTTCAGAAAATTATGTTCAATATCAACCATGCAACAGTTAGTCATGGCCTGTTATAATACAATTAAGGACACAAACAAATAAAACAAAATATACAGATTTGTTTTAGTGCAAGCTTCACTCCAGCTTGGCTATATGGAACTAGGTCATCAAAGAGGCAGCTATGAAATAACAGCAGCAGGACGGATAATTTAGTGTTAGCAAGGCCACAGTGACGCCGGGTTAAATTCAAAGGGTTTCAGCTTGTTGACAAAATGTGAAGTGAAGCAGAAAATAAAGGGAAATATAAAAACTGCACATTTTTAAACATGTTCATGAGATTATTAAATGAAATATAGGTATATATTATGGGTCGAAATAATATGGTATATATTTATATACACTTGTGTGCGCAATACTAGGTAGAAAAAATCCTGTAATGATCTCTTTTCTCTTCTCATGTTTACAAAATGTATACATTTTTTTCCACATGTTTATTTTATTATCAGCAGTGCATCAACAGGGACCAACACAGCTGTGGATTGTGTGTTGTGCTAGTATGTGTATGCTTGTGTGTGTCTATTCTGTATATGTGTTAGTGTGTGTGTGATAGAGAGAAAGACAGCACGTGTGTTTCCTCTTTCTCTCTCCTCTCTAGCTCTCTCACACACACACACACACACACACACACACTCGTTAAGACGTTTTACACCACGCGTCCCTGAAGCAGAGGACGACTTTCCCCCGCTGAGTGGCGACTGAGAAGGTTCCAGAGTAGCAGGGGTACCGAGGTCCTTCCAGAGCTGTCTGACGAGTCCTCCGTCAGAGGCCTGTACTGCTTAAAGCGCCTGGTTGGAAACACAGCAAAATATATGTCAAGGAGTGGACCCATATTGTCTTTATTGTTTTTGATATATCTTCTATATTGTATTGTCTATACATTATCTATATGGTAGAGGGACACCATCAGGCAGAACTAAATTCCTTGTGTGTACTAATTCACTTTGCCAAATAAACCTGATTCCATACACATATCACATATGATTCACTTGTTAGCCTTTTAGAGACTATGTTACACAGCAAAAGCCACTGATTGCACCATGTCCCTGTGAGTATTTAGACATGTCTCTTAAAGTCCACATAAGGCAAATGCTCCTGTGTCATATCCCCTGTCACGCTGAGAGACCCTCTCTTTGAGACCAAAGAGACATGGCATGTCACTTACCGGTAGGCCAAACCAATGATCCCAACTGCACAGGCAAGTACCAGAATCCCCATCACTGCTCCAATGGCGCCACCTGCTGATGAATTTGGTCCTGCAAGCAAAAAATAAAAACCCACCATTACTGAGCAGCCAGTGCATAAGATTCAGAGATGTGAGGTCTGAAGACATTTCACAGGGAAAAGAAATATCTTCAGATATCCTTCAATACCACCATACCAATATTGTATTGTATGATGAACTGTGCTTTATTCCGACTTGTTGGATTGTTGTAACATTTTCACTTAATATTTCTAACAAGCTGATTACTTTATATTACATTCAATGTTTATGATTTTGGGAATTTAAACCTTGTCAAATTCAACACTGCCCATTAGTCATTATATGTTAGTCAAAGCTCTATCAAAATGTGATACAATGCTGCAAACATGAAGAGAAGCATAAATATTCTGATATGGGATGGTATATATGCATGTGTACCATCCTATGCCATCACATTCATAAAACACCCAGCTGTCTGAAACTGTGGACTCTGTGGTAAAACCAACACCTGACAGGGTCGACCAACTCACCCGCTGTCACGCTGACCATGGCACTGGCGACGGCCAGGCTGACGTCGTTGGTGAGCGACACGTTGATGCAGAAGATGCCGGTGTCGTTGAAGAACTGACGGAGGATCATCTGGCACTCGGGAGCGGGAGCCACGGCGTTGCACACCGTCTGCACCGGCGTGGCACAGTCGGCTCCTGACACCACCGTGCACACCTCGCTGGGCAGACTGCGGACACCAGGGAGAGTGGGGAGAGTGGAGCGTGAACTGATATCGGTGGGACATAGACTGATAGACATAGACGATTTCTTTTTTTGGTGCACCGTTCCTGTGGGTACTGAAATACTGGGTCCTCCATCACCCTGTTCCAAAAATGCGCTTAATATACAGTCTTCAGGTAGAGGACGTATTAGATATTAAACTGATAAGAACAGATACTACACTATCTAGACAATTTCTAAATACAACTGAGAGCTCACTGGTAGATAACATTATTTTACTTTTACTTCTTAAGTGTTGAATCTGTTTTGATAAAAAGAAAATATCTTTTAAGAACTTGAGGTGTGTTTAGCAGGCCCTTCAATCCCCAGGTCCAATCCTTTAAATGCACTGATCATGTAACATTTTTAGAATTTTAGAGCATTTTTTGACGTTTTGCTAGCATAAATTATGATAAATAACTTTAGAAAACATAAATTACTTTTATTATAATTTTTTCTTGAGTAGCAGCTTTGTTTCTGTATTGATACAACATGAGTGTGTGAGAGTGGCCTTACCTGCCCTGGCAGGTGATAGTGAGATCGACAGCATTCTGATCCACCTCTGTAGCCAACGTCACCACGTTATTCACCTCCACAATCTCGGCATTCTCAATCCCCTCTAAGGACAACAAGAGAGTAAAATGACTTATATACTCTTTATATATAATAAAAATGATAATGAAATGGTTAGACACAAACTGCATTTCGTTGGCTTTGTACTTGTACTCTGCACAATGACAATAAAGTTGAATCTAATCTACTAAAAATGTAATTGCATCTCATGCATAAGAATGGCATTTTATCTCTTGTTCTATGAGGTACTGTAACAGTGGAGACATTTCAAATTCTGGCCCTACTTTTCTTTGCAATGTCTGAAGATGTTATGTTCCCATAATTTTTACTCAATTCTACTCTGGGTCAATAGACATGCATGAAAAAAGGATGTGACTTACGGACAATCTGAAGGTCAGTTGAGAAGGAGCCATAGCGGAAAACATTGCAGCCATTTTCTGCCGGTGGTAACTCGGGAGCCTGTCTCTTGGCGATGACCAGAGCCACCTGGGCCACCTCCGTGCCTGCCTCCACCTCCACCTCAGCACCAATCTCATTAACCACTGCTGCTACTGTGGGCGGCACTGGAGCTGTAGGTGAAGTCAAAACATACAGAGCTCAGAGCCAAAATGGCTGATGTGGACCATGATGGAGCTTAATCAAAACTGGGGTGGAAAACAGCCAGACTGAGAAGTCACTCTGAGAAGTCACTGAGCAGACTCTCCCAACAGTGTTGAGACAAGTATGTTCTGTTTGTGCTGTAAATGATGGTAACGAGTGGCACGTATATACAGTAATGGTATGTCTTGGGGTATTTTTCTTCTTTTATGCTTTACTCTACCTTAAATTCTGTATCTTTGAGTTAGTAAACACCACTCACTCAATGGCAATGTATGGTTTTACACATTTTTGCGATTAAAATACATCATAACTAAATATACATATACATTTTCAATAATATAATAAATATTCTAAAATCTTTTTAGACCCACCTGCAGTTACAATTACATTCACTACTACTTCATTTTCCCCAGGAGTGGCTGCAGCGATCACAGCAGCCTCTGTGGCAACAGCGTCATTCACGGTCACTATAACCTCATCTTCATCAGCCACAGGCACCACGGCCACCGTGGGGGCAGCAACGACCTCCACATCCGCAACTGCTCCCTCGGCCTCAGCCTGGGCCGCAACCTCAGTCACTGCTGCCGCGTCCGCAACTGCAACAGCAGCATCCTCTGCAGCAGGGGCTTCTGGGAGAACTGTAGCTGCCAGTTCTACGGTAACGTCCTCTCCAGCAACAGCAGCATCAGCATCGACAACTGCAGTGTCCACAGCAACAGCTTCGGCGTCGGCTGCCATTTCTGCGACTGGAACAACGGTAGCCTCAGCAACTGGGACAGCTGGGTCTTCAGCCACAGTCACAGTGGCAGTGTCAACAGCCTCAGCAGCGGCAACTTCTGTGTCTGCAGCAGCTGCAGTGGCATCAGCAGCAGCAGCATCGGCAGCAGCAGCATCAACAGTCGCAACATCAGCTGCAGCAGCATCAACAGTCGCAGCATCGGCAGCAGCAGCATCGGCAGCAGCAGCATCAACAGTTGCAGCATCGGCAGCTGCAGCATCAACAGTCGCAGCATCGGCAGCAGCAGCATCAACAGTTGCAGCATCGGCAGCTGCAGCATCAACAGTCGCAGGATCGGCAGCAGCAGCATCAACAGTCGCAGCATCAGCTGCTGCAGCATCAACAGTCGCAGCATCGGCAGCAGCAGCATCAACAGCCGTGTCCGTGGCAGCAGCAGCATCAGCATCAGCAGCAGCAGCGTCTACAGCCGTGTCCACCGTGGCGCCATCCGCAGCAGCAGCGTCAGTGTCTACCACAGCTCCCTCAGCAGCTGGAGCGGCGGAGGCTGGCACCGCCAAGGCGATGTCTCCAGCTTCGGTGGGGACGGGGACATCAGCGGCCGGTGCTGCACCTGCAGAGACCTCCTCTACTGGAACTAGAGAATCATCTCCTGAGAAGAGACAAGGAGAGAAATTTGGATATTTTCCACAGTCTTTCCCCATTAAGATGAGCACAGATAAAAAAAAATGTAGGTGTAGGAGATGAATGAATAGCCTATGTTTCAGTTACATTTGTATCATTCCAGATCATTCAACAGTAGTAGGCAGTATTCACTATAACTGTCCTGTTTCCACATGTGTTGGAGGTTGCTACAGTCAAAGGTTAAAGACAATTTGTCTGAGTAAAGATGCCTCTGACTGGTCTCCTGGTTTCCTACCTGTGGTGTCAGGATCCACAGGTGGGAGAGTGGGCTGGACTGTGGCTCCTCCGATGGTTGGGTTGGGATCACAGGTGTTGGGGATGGAGGCCATGAGGACCACCTGAGGCCTGAAGGCGCCGGCAGAGACATATGTGTGTGTGACGGTGTTTTCCCGGGTGATGAGGGTCCCGCTGTTGTCTCCGAAGTCCCAGGTGAAGGCCACATCTGAGCTACTCAGGTACTGGCTGGGGTCGTGGAGGTTGATGTTGAAGGAGACGGCACGATTTTGGACGAAACTCTGGTCAGCCTGGTTCACGTCATTGACCTGGGAGATGGCAACTCTGAAAGGAATCTGGTCTGAAGAGAAAAATATATGGAATGTTTGTTACAAGACCATAGTATTAGTTTATAAATTATAAAAATTAGTAAATTCTTGGTAAGTCTCAATATTTCATTCATACAGTAAATACAGTAACTATCATGCAAATACAGATGCATCTGTTCTTAGTGGACACAGAATGATACATAAAAGGCCTACTTACACAGGAAGCAGGAAAACGAAAGAGGTCATACTCAGTTATACAATACATTAAAATACTGTACAAGATATACAATACATTAAAAAGTCAGATAATAACAGTGAAAATATAAACACTTCCCATGAACCCCTCCATCAATCTGTCTTTCACTTTACACTCTCATTCAGTGTCTTCCTTAAAATCCCAGCCCATCGATCTCTGCTACCCCCGAGTACTCTTCGCAGTAACCTGCTGCCTACCTGTGATGGAGAACTGGGTGGAGGCGTAGCCCAGGGGGATGAACCTGTCTTTGCCGCGGCAGTGATAGATGACCACCTCCATGTTGTAGGAGCCCAGGGGAACGTTATCAGTGCCGATGGTCAGGAAGGAGGCGGGGCCGTCTGCCACCTGCCAGAAACGTCCTACAGAGGAGGTTCAAATAGAAGGGTGAGTCGCTTAGTGTCCTTATGGTTGCTGTAGGCATGTCTTTTTTTAACTGATTAAGTCAATTCTCCAAGTTTCCTATTCCTGAAGAATAGACTTTACCTTCCCACTGTTTTTATGTAATATTATACCAAATGTCAGTACAATGATGAGACAGCTGCCACTGTTTACCAATTTAGCACATCCATAATACACTTTATGAAAAATAAAATGTGGGGAAGAAAAAGACGAGACACATGTTTTCCCTCTGAGTATGTGTTAATGTGTGTTAGAATAAGTAGTAACGTAAATACCCCAGGTCTTCCACACGTAGATGTAGCGTGGTTTCCTGCCAGAGCTGCCCCTGTAGGGGCTGCCATCAGGGAAGACACCGTTCCACTCGTCTGGTGTGTTGCGCTCCGCATACACTGGCTGCCCTGCCTGGTACTCAGTTCCTGTGAGGAAACAAGTGAAGCTTTTAGTGACTCTCGTCTCTCTTTTTTCTCATCAGCTTCACACATTAGATCATCAGCTTCACACATGAGATCATCAGCTTCACACATGAGATCCTCAGCTTCACACATGAGATCATCAGCTTCACACATGAGATCATCAGCTTCACACATGAGATTCTCAGCTTCACACATGAGATCATCAGTTTCACACATGCTTCGGTGACATGTGACTCTTCTGCTTCAGTTTAAGGCTCTATGCTCTTGAAAATCTAAAATGTCCAGCTTCAAGTAAAGTTACATTGTATGGAAAGACGCAAATCAATGAAGAGTGTGTAACAATAATTTAGTCAAACCCAAAGTATAACGTGCAAACAACATATGTTGTTCACAATGCTGTACACATTTACTATACATTTACATCAGATTCTAATATGTGTTCTAATGCTCTTACCATCAACGGTGCAGTTTCTAGCCCACACTACTTGTCCATCATCGAGCAATGTTTGATTTGGGGGGAAACGCACATCAATGTTGAAGGTTGCTTTTGCGCCCGTCAACGTTGGTGCATCATTTCTGACATCAAATGTCACCTCTCCACCTAGACAAAGTAAAAAACAAGGGTTGTATTGATGATGTTACATTCACACTTACATTCGTCAAAATAATTTATAGTACTGTTTAGGCTTTATTTTAATAAGGCCTGTTATTCATGGGATCTGCTCTATAATGTCTTAAAAACTAGTGCTAGTTTTGCTAACATTGCATTAAGTAAAAATTCTATCATCAGTTTTTTTTTGTTATCATGAAGTGTGAAATATTTTGATTGAGAAACAAAGTTCTATCAGTTTGCTATACACTTGGTGTCAACATCCATTAAAAGAGCACCTTTCCAGCAGTTCCTGTATCTGGAATCTCCATCTCTCCACACCGGATACATCCGTGAGTTCCATGATCGGTAGCGTGAGAAGCGAGTCTTTGCGTCTGTGAAAACAGAAAACAGAAAACAGAATGATTCAGAGCAATGGAGAGGGATTAAGAATACCTCAGCACAGTTCAACCCCTCACAGATTGTTACTTATACAATACCCACATCACTTTCTCTTTCACAGTTGTCATTTTTACGTCATCTGTAAATGACAACTGTGTTAATTATTTAACAGGGAGGCAATACATCTTGTAAGACCACAGACTTATGAGGTTTTAAAAATCTTTGGAATGACCTTATCACTGTGCTCTGTTTTTGTTGTTCATATAATTGCCTGAACCACAATCGAATAAGGCAGAGTATGCTCATAACATATTGGTCAAATGGCACCTCACAAAATGGCATAGTTAGTTTAATAATATGGTCATACTGATAGTCATCAAACTCTCCTCTATTTGAATTTTGAAGGCATCTTTGAAGGCAGCCCATACACATTCTGAAAGGATCTTTTGAACTTTGAATATAATCACACTATGCCACTGCTATTCAACACACAGACATCATGTGGCAATAAGCTGGCTCATTTTTGTTATTTTTCATGGGCATTAGGAAGGAAGCCAGCGACACAGGATCCTATTAACTTGATTATTTAATAATTGGGAAGTGTGTTTGCCTCTATAATAGAACTCTGAGAGTTCTTTACACAATTCCATGGAGAAAACACACTTGTATCGATCTCAAAAAGACAACTCTATACCAAGTTAGAAGGATTACTTAATATGTTTGCCGACCCAACAAAGTCAGAGCAAGGTTATGCTGCATATCATATATATCATAACCAAGACCAAGATCCATGGCTCTATAAGTCTTGGCCAGCATGCTTAATGTTAAAAATGTAAATAGCTAATATATCCGAATATCTGAAGATTGTCAAGTGCTGGGAAAAGCCTGGAGAAATCCGCTCCACAAGATATCAAACAGAAATGCATACAAAACACACTAAATATCGCAGACAATGTTCTTCAGAGAGATAGGATAAAAGTTGAGATTTTTTATTCATGGCTTTATGCTGTTTGTAAAAACAAAACTAATGCAGCACAACACAGAATGCATCATACGTGTCAAGACACAATGATGGAGAGGTGGTCATTTTTGTTTGTTTGGCTGCCACTTAACTTGGCCAGTTTTGTGATGAATTCAACCATAAAGTCCAATGAAATCTATGCTAAAGTATTGTAGAAGCACATGTGACGCCAACTGTGTCCAAGTCAAAGCCTTTGCTACAAGTACTGTAGGTCACACAAGTAGACATTCATTTAGGGTTACACTTCATCGGAATGAGTGAAATAGAATAGTATAAAGTTTAATAGTATAAATTATGTGTGCATAACATAAAAGCCCTCGAGGAAAACAAATTCCTGTTGTTGAAAGAAAAGCCATCACAGCATCGCCAACACCACAGAAAGAGGCTAGTGAACACATTCACAATCTTTAATCAGTGCCACCTAGGTGGTGTTTTAGGACTTCCGCTTACTGTTACTTTGTTAGTTTCTGACCATAACACAAAAAGTTTTGATTTAAGGATCGGAGTTGACTGCTTCTACTGCTTTAAGGAGATGATAGTTGATTAGCAATTGGTTAGGACACAAGGCTCTGAGGTTTATATGGCAGGATGGATAGTACTAATACGTGGGAGGGACAGGCCAGAGAAGGGGTGGGAGGTGGGGGGGTAGGTCTGGGGATATTTTACTAACTTTCCCCAAAGGTATTGGTGACTTCTTAGGTCATGGGATTTAGGGTGTGATTGTGTCTGATAGGAGGGTTACAGCACTCTGAGGGGGGCACATGGATATTTGACCACATTTCCCAAAGGGTCTTAGTGGATTGTGAGGGCAGGGCAAGGGTGTGTCATCAGAGGGCAGATGCTTCACTGGCTTTCCCTAAGGGATCACAGAGCACGAGCTTGAAGTGTGGGGTTGTGGAGAGGTTGAGGAGGCCGAATGTGCTGGGGGGGTAAAGATGGGGTGGAGAAGGAGGGGCTGCATAGCTGGTGAGGTTCCAGGCGGTGAGAGTCACACGGTTCTGGCAATCCCTCGCAATCCCTTTCATGTGACTCTCAGCTGAGCACACGCAGCCGTAATCCCACAGTCAGGAATGAGCAAAGGCTCAGACAGCAGTCTCCATCCTTCACCCCACTCGTTCTCTCTCTTTTGTCTCACACCCCTTCCCCTTTCATCTTGTGCCTCTCTCCCTCTCTCTTTCTCTCGTGCCACCCCCCTCTGCTCTCTCTATCCAAACAATAATATGAGAAGTTGGGATGGGAAGTTCAGGGATCCTATTTTGTAAACTATGAGGAAAAGTTGTCAAAGTTAGTGACACAGTGGTATTCCTAATCACAAAAAGGGAACTAATTAATTCAGTGTGCAAAACAAGTTATTGGTACACACAGTTCACTTTATCTAACGATTACTATTAAGTTCAATTTAATTGACGTGCTAGATGCCAAAAACCATAAAAAGATTATTTTTCATCGAATCAAATATATTATCAATATAATTAATTCATCTAAAATATTACCACAGTGAATTCATTTATAGAACAAACTGTTTTAGTGTTTATACTTTCTGAAAGTAAATATCGCTGGGGACTTGTCAGGGGCTGCAGAAATCCCTTTCTCAAACATTGTTGTTGTAGTACTTTCAATATCTAGAAAATTCACAGTGTTGTCATGGCAGTAATTATATTGTAACGTGATCATGCAATTTGTCCCCTAAGATAGCCATGTTAAGTTGTAGGACAATCAAATATTCAACTATTTGATTTGGTGTTTTAGAACATCAAAGTCCGAACATTCTGTAATACAGTCAGACAAATACACACAGGACCAACACACAAAGAGATTGAGTGAAAGAAACATCTTAATTCCTAATACAATGATTATTCTGTAACTCAGCATTAAAATAACACAAACAACCAACCACTTTGACTTACAGTCAAAAGAAATGCATGAAAAGTGTATTGGCTTTGAGAAAAATGTAATCACAACAGAATAATCTAACTAAAAGTATGGAAAATTCTTCTGACATGCTTGATGAAAAATCATGAATGAACTTTTTGTCCATCCCATGAATTGATCCGTGTCTGAGACAATGTATTACACACGGCGCCTCACATTAAAACTATCAATTAAAATTGACTAATGAATTACATACAACATTTAAAATAAAACAATGTCTTGCACATCTCTCATAACTTATAACCTAACTGCATTACAGAACTAGAATAACTGAAATTATTGGTCAATTATATTACGAGTATCGCTGTGTCTCTGTGTCAGAGCTGCTACATATCCCCACAACTTAATTTATATCCCAGTTACTTGCATTTACTATCCAAGGTGTAAGGTAGATACATCATAGCTCTGATATAAACTCAAACACTCACCTGCAACTGTCAAAGCTGATAAAGTTAACACCAGGACCACCAGAGCAGTTCTCATTATTCTTTTTTCTTGATTTCCTTTTTGTCCCTACTTGTTGTCAGAAAGTTTCCCCCTGTTTGAATATCCCAGAAATCTAGCCAAGCTCCACTCTGAGACTATCCGCTTGGGCTGGCCCCTCTTTAAATGAGTTGGACTCTCTTAATTACCCTAACCAGACCTCTAGACTCTGACATCACTGCTTATTCTGCACACAACCCATCAATCTCACTCAGGTTCTTTATGGAGATCCATACCCCCCCCCCCCCCCCCCCCAATTACCTCTAAAATACTTAAGCACTCAGATGGATACCATAATTACAGCTTAAACATTAGCTAAAGTTTAATCATCTCAGTTAACATAAAAAGCCCTCACTTGAAAGAGCGGCAAAAGCTTAAGTGTAAAATGCATCAAATATTCTCAACGCTGGCAAAATATACATATTTCAACATGAATATCAATGTGTAAAAAGAAAAACATGTAACAATTATAAAAGTCAATAAAAATATAAAGTGTGACATGTTTAGACTGAAAACTAACATGTCACACTCTTTTTTATATTATTTACTTTTTTATTTTGTTTTTATTTGTGTTTATGTATGTATATTAGGCCTACCATTTGCTCAGCTATTTGAATACTGTTTGGTCCATGCATTTGACGTAACTCTTTGTCCATCTTTTAAATTAGGGCCCTATCTGTTTCTGCTCAGCTCTGGCCTGTATTTTTGTTGACCTTGTTGACCTATCAAGTGAAGGTTTTTATTCAAAATAATTTAGAGCGACAGTCTCTGCACAGAATTTGGAGTAATTTGCCCCCTTCGTCTGAGCAGTGCCAAAGAATTAAAGATTAATAATGATAACAAGAGAGCCTGCCTAGCTGAAGACATGTAAGTTAGTAGGCCTATTCATTATGCACAGAAGTGCCATATTCTCAAACCTGTGACTATGGGCATTTGCTTAGAGCATGGTTCACCAGCGTATAAAAAGGATTGATTGTTGAGAGTAAGGTATGCGAAGGCTGAGCAGCCAAGTCATGCCAGTATGGTGACGTATGCTTTGACTTCCTGTGAAAGGCCTTGGAGCTGTGTGCAAGGCATCACAAGACAAGAGAGTGAGAGAGCACATCAATGCTGTCCTTTTATTATCCTCTACTGTCTGTCTCATTAGCCATATACTATTACCCTCCATGCCAGCTCTCTTTTTTTTAACCCTTTTCCCCCTTAGGGTCTTAACCAAGTATTTGTATGTTAATAGTCCAAACAACTGGCAACCTCACGTGATTGTTCTCTTTGCATGTGAACTCATTTATCTGCCCTGTGAACCTACAAAGAACTTTGTCAAATTGTCATGTATATTTCATGTGTATTTGAAAGATGGTGTAGCTAACACACTCACCTTCATTTTATCAACAGACAAGTTGAAGTATGACTGTGGTGATGATGTCAACAGTATGGAAGGTGTTCATCATAAAGACCTGGGGGACAAAAGACAAAATGTTCTGTCAAAATGTTACTACGACAGATGGAGTATAGCCTAGTACAGTGTTTTTCAACCGCTGTGCCGGGGCACACTAGTGTGCCGTGAGAGATCATCAAGTGTGCCGCAGAAAATTACCCAAATGTCACTCACTGGTCCAGAAAAGCAACTGTTGCATCAAAAAATTTATAACCACATGCTCTCATTGATTGTATGATTGCACTATTTGTGGTATGCAGGCATTGTACAACGGGGGCCCCATATCCAGTATTCACGGAATCATCACAGTTCATAACAACAATTAAATTAGATATAGTCACCTACAAATGAAACAGAGGGCGCTTGTTTTATTGAGCAGGTCTTGCATAGAAGCCATAATAAGGCCATTTCTGTGTATTATTTGAAATTTTAGGCTATGGTATGTTTATTTTTTCTTCACACAGGATGTTAGTGTGCCGTGGGACATTTTAAGTGTCAAAAGTGTGCCGTGGCACAAAAAAGGTTGAAAAACACTGGCCTAGTATAATGAAAGATGAGGAAAAATATATCAATATCTGTGTTATACAAAACCTCAACCATTTCAGATAAGCACAGTTTTGTCGATTTTACAGAAATCTAATGTCCTTAATTCATGGTTTGATGTTTTGAATGTAATCTAGGAGCAGCCTTCCATGAAACATCCCAAGGGGCTAGAAAGATGGATTGCGTCCCCACTGTGAGCCTGTTGAGATCACAGCAATAAATATGGCTGGGTGGTCAGGAAGAAGCGGGGGGGGGGGGGCTAACCATCCGTTTGACTTACAGTGAAGAGGTTTGTAAAGCTGGCCTGCATGTGATAGCCCATGTGTTTAAGACCGTGCTCCACAACCCGTATAAAATTCCACTGAGCACCTGACTAACATTGCACTGAAGGCAAGTAGGCCCTAGGCCAGGGGTGGGCAAACTGCGTCCCGCCAAGCACTTTAATCCGGCCCGCCGAGCTTTTCATTTGATTGCTTGCTATTTTTTTCCTGCGATAGACGACGTTGGTTAGCTTTACTGCAAACTGCTTTTCACTCTTTTTAGAGAACGTTTACAATGTCAATGTCAAAACATCATGTTACATAGAGATGATAGGCCTACTCTTGTTATCTCCTTTGCAGCTGATCTTGCACGTTATGCTAGCCTACTCCACTTAATTGGGAACACGCCTGAGAGCGCTCACGAGAGGGAGAGAGAGCAGCAGGTCAGCTGGCTTGTCATTGTTGATAATTGATATCTCCTTATAAGAAACTTTAAAAAGGAAATCATGAAGGCAACAGTAGTTCCCACTACCGACAATTTATAAACTGTGAGAGGGCACAGCACAGCAGTAGCCATAGCAGAGCTGAGCTGGCAGAAGATCATTGAGAACTAAACGTGTATTGTTCTTAAAGCGACAGTGTATGTAGCCTAGCCCAGTCAAAGTAATAAGCTGTTTCCAATATAATAATAACAGTGTGAAATCCATTGACGAAACGAAAGGAAATGTGTTTTGAAGAAAAAGGATAGCAACCATATTATGTTCATATTATCTATAGATGTTGGCATGTGTCTATTTTAAATCTTATCAACTGTTTTATGTCTGTATTGCATGTGTTTTATGCCTGTGTTGTCTGTATGCATTTGACCTAGATGCAACATAGTGTAAGTTGAATAACTGCACCACAATAAACTGATGTTTATTATGTGATAGGCTAAGTGTTACAGCTGCCTATGCAAATAGGATCACGTTCACGTTCACCTAAACAAAACAAAGGTTCCCAAGGACCTAAATGCAGAGGAAAATGGCATTCTGAACACAGAGAAATCCAAAGAATGCATGCACATGTGAACTTAATCAGGATCAACAGGAATTACTTTTGTGACGGCTAACATGGATGAGTGGAAACCATTGGGAGCGTATATGTTCCCTGGGTCATATGTTCCCCGCTTTGTATGGGACCGGGGACCTCTAGCCTCTATGAAAACAATCAGCCACATCTGCAATGGATGCACAGTTTGTATAAAAATATATATATATATATATATATATATCAGAGGCGATTGCTCTAAGACTACAGGGGAAGCTCAGCCTCAATCAAATCACATCAAATAACACTATTGGGCAATTCCATGCAAAGGTCATCCTTACCATGGAAAAAAAAGTTGTGCATACGCAAATAGAACTGTTGTTAAAATCTTCATTTAGGTCTATATTTTATTGTTTGTAACTGATCTGATTGAATTTGATGGAGAATGACACTCTTTTTACATTATAAATATGGTGTGCAACCATACAGAAACAACTTTTTTTACATGGTAATATTATACATATTTCAAAAGTGGATAAATGGACCCAATGTTCAAACAAATTGTGTAATTTGACAAATTCCAGATTGACAAGGGAATGGTAGAGCAATGTCTATGCTCAGCTTGCCTTTAAGAGCACAACTCCTTACATTTGTAAGGCTTTTGTTTTTAAGTCAGCAAGTTCCATGGCCATGTCACATCCATAACGTGTTATAGGAAAAGTTTATGCTACACATACAGTGTTGATGCGACAATGTCCATAGTGTCTGTGCAAAGCTGATTTATATCAATGTAAAGTGCGATGACCAAATTGTGCCCCTTTCTTACTTTTAAAACCTTTAATGGTGTGTTATAGTCAAACAAAGTCTATGGGGAAAAATAAGCTTGTTTTTTATTAATATCTCAAAAAGTATAAAGTTTACAAAAGTGAAAAATACATTCCTCAAGTCTCCTTTTCAAGACCTACGTTACAAAGTTTGAACGAAGTTTCTACGTTAAACGGTTGAAGCTGAATTAGACGCAGAAATTTGGTGGGAAGAAGAAGAAGAAGAAGAAGAAGACTTCGGATAACAGAACAGTGCATTTTCATGCACTGTAACAAGCTTCTTCTTCTTCTTCTTTTTTATATGGCGGTTGGCAACCAGCTTTTTGGTGCATTACCGCCACCATCTGGACTGGAGTGTGGATCAAATGGTCATCCTACACTTTCCTAAATTCTTTTAAATAACCCAGTTACCTTCAAAAAAGAAAACAAAAAGGAAAAACAAATTTCACCTGATTCTCTTTGCAGTATATCATTCAAATTTAATGTCATCTGGATTTCACCAAGTTGTGAGATAAATCTTTGTCTGGCTTGATGGTACTCAGGACAAAACATAATTACATGCTCTATGGTCTCTTGACTATTACAATATTCACACATTCCATCAACATGCTTTTTCATGGTAACTAATGTTCTGTTTAATCCTGTATGTCCTAGCCTCATTCTGGACACCACATCTTCTTGCTTGCTTCTGCATGTATTCCTGCTCCTCCCCACCTTTCCTTGAATACTATGCAGGTGTCTTCCAGACTGTTCGTTATCCCATACAAATAGCCATTTTTCATTTATTTTAGCTTTGATTATACTTTTGACTTCAGCTTTGCTGTATTTAATATTCAACTCTATATCAGACTTCCCTGCTGCTTTCTTTGCACATTTATCTGCTAATTCATTACCTCCTACACCTATATGAGCTGGTACCCATATAAATGTAGTACTAATACCAGACTTAAGCAGATTGTTGGCTAATTGCATTACTTCATATACTATGTCCTGTCTAGACTCAGAGTGACAACGTTTAAGGCTTATTAAAGCTGAGCTAGAGTCTGACGCAATCACAGCTTGCTTAGGTCTATTGCTCTCTACCCACAATAAGGCCATCCATATTCCTATAATTTCTGCTGTGTATACAGCTAAATCATCATTGATTCTCTTTCCAGATTCAATGTTTAATTGAGGGATAACATAAGCAACTCCCATTTTCTTATCAGTCTGCTTAGATGCATCAGTATATAAAATGACTGCTTCTTTATATTTGCTCGCAATGTAACTCTGGACCCTCTAATGATCCACTTCAACATCCTTCTTTTCCTCTAATAAGCCCAAGTCTACTGGAACCTCTGACATCAGCCAAGGAGGAACAACAGGATATGCCACTGTAGGGCTTATTTCAAGAGCACTGATTCCCATATTTATTACCTTTTGTTTTATTGTCCAACCAAAACTTTTAATAAGGTAACTCTCTCTCTCTTGACACTGCCATAAGACTGATTGACTCATGTGTTTTTCACTATGACCCCTTAGATTTGTCCAATACACAAGAGACAGCTGGTCTCTTCTAAGATAGAGAGGCATCTCTCCCATCTCTACCTGGACTGCTGCCACTGGCGTGGTCTTAATTGCCCCACAGCATAGCTTCAAACCTTGGTTCTGAATTACATCTAGTTTCTTAAGTGATGTTTTAGCAGCAGACCCATACACTACACACCCATAGTCAAATACAGATCTCATCAGCCCTGTATAAATGGCTTTTAAAGCAGGTCTACTTGCTCCCCATTCAACTCCACGCAGACACCTCATCACATTCAACACTTTCTTGCATTTCTCAATATTTTTTTGTATATGCATTGTCCAAGTTAATCGTTTGTCAAACCACATTCCTAAATATTTGAAGAATTCCACTCTTTCTAAATCTGCCCCAGATAATTTGATTTTAACATCTACATTTATTTTCTTCCTAGAGAAGAATAAAGTCTTTGTTTTATCTATTGAGATCCTAAACCCCCATTGAAGGGCCCATTCTTGGACTCTGTTCACTGCCTGTTGCATCTTACCCACCACAAAATCTATATTTCTTCCTTTTTTCCACATTGCTCCATCATCTGCAAACAATGCCACCCCAACTGAATTTTGTATGTCTTTAAAAATATCATCAATCATTATTGAAAATAATAGTGGACTAACAATACTTCCTTGTGGGACACCATTTTCCACACTGTATTGCTCACTTAATTCTCCATTTATTTTAATTTGAATTGTTCTATTAGACAAAAACCCTTTAATCCATTGGAACATCCGTCCCTTTATTCCCAATATTTTAACCTTTATCAGTATACCTTCTTTCCACAACATATCATATGCCTTCTCAATGTCAAAAAACACTGCCACTACATTTTCTTTGTTCACTTGAGCCTTCCTTATTGTATCTTCAAGGCATACAATGGGATCCATGGTGCCTCTACCTTTCCTGAATCCACTTTGATAATGACTCATTAATCCTTTCGTTTCAACCCAATATGTAAGCCTGTCATTAATCATCCTTTCCATAGTTTTTCCCATCTGGGATGTTAATGCAATAGGTCTATAGTTAAATGCTATTTTAGGATCTTTCCCAGGTTTCCTAATAGGAATAATTATAGACTCCTTCCATGTTCTAGGAATACAGCCATCTATCCATACTTTATTATATAGACTTAACAAAACTTCCTTCCCCTTATCACTTAAGTTCTCCAACATGGAATAGCAGATTTTATCCATCCCTGGAGATGACTTACCTAATTTACTTAATGCCTTATTGAGTTCAGATTTCGTAAATAACACATCCAATACCCCTTCTTCGCTATCCTCAATGTCAAACACATTGCAATATTTTTCAATTGTAACTTCTCTACCTCTTTTTTCTTCTTGATTTAAATTCCCTGAGCTGTGCACCTTGGCTAATGTTTTAGCCATAACCTCTGCTTTTTCCTTATTATTGGTGATCGTTCTTTGCCCCTCAACCAACACTGGGTATCCATATTCCCTTCCATTCCCTTTCATTTTTTTAATCATATTCCAAACTCTCTCCACTGGAGTAGTTTGACCAATAGAGTCACAGAACTTTTTCCAATGATCTTTTTTAGCTTGTCTTATTGTTTTCCTAACTATTGCCTGAGATCTTTTATATTGAACTAAATTCTGAAAATTATGTGTTCTTTTTAACTCTTTAAACGCTCTATTTCTACCTTTAATTGCTTCCTTACATTCTGTAGACCACCATGGCACTATTTTAGTTAACGTCTTAGGCTTAGTTTTTGGGATTGATACTCCTGCTGCAACAATTATTCCACTGCCAATTTCATTACACAATTTCTCAATATCCTGATTTTTATCAATAGATAGTAACAATTCATCACTTACTTCTCTATACTTACCCCAATCTGCTTTTCCTAAAATCCATCTCTCTTCTCTTATGTCATGTTCATTTCTTAATTCCACTCCTATCTGAATTCTAATAGGATAATGATCACTTCCTACTGTGCTTTCCCTCACTACCTCCCAGTCACATCTATCTGCAATGGTTTTTGTGACAATAGTTAGATCTATTGCTGACTCTGTACCCCTTGCCACATCTATTCTAGTCCCAGATCCATCATTCAAACATACTAACTCTTTCTCTTCCATAAATTATTCGACTACATTTCCATTCCCATCATCCCTCTCTCCCCATAATGTACTATGTGCATTAAAATCCCCACACCAGATAATTCTCCCTGTCAAATCCTTCCAAATATCCTCCAGTTGCCTTATCTCCACTTGTCTACATGGGTTATAAAAGTTTATAATTGTCACATTATCTTCATTTGTCCATACTTCTGTAGCAATGTATTCCAAGTCATTCCCCCTCTTTACCTCTCTATACTGAAGTCCCCTTTGTATAAAAATTACAACTCCTCCTCCTTTACCTATTTCCCTATCCCTTCTTATAGAGTCATACCCCTTTATTACAAAATCCAACCTAGGCACTAGCCAGGTTTCTTGTATACAAATAATATTAGGTTTCTCTTGTAAATTTTCAACATATTTTTTGAATTCTTGGCCGTTTGCAATTAAACTCCTAGCATTCCACTGAAGTATAATTAAAACCATTATACAGGCCCACTCCATGACTGTGATTGTTGTGTTTCATCATTAAGAATATCTCTTACTCTTTCCCAAGGCATTCCCTTTGCATCCAGGTATTTTTCAGCTGACTTTACAATTATTTTAATTCTTTCAGTTCTACTAGTGGTCTGTGCTGAGCAATTGATTATCTCAGCCATGAAGAGCACAAAATCACCTTTACTCACAATCAACGCATCTTCTTTTAGTTGATCACACTTTACACATTCCTTTACATCTTTAGTCCCATCCTTTATTGTTTCTACCGGTACACCTACACCTCTTGGGACTTTCTTAGTTGCCTCTGCATAGGAAACCCCTTGGACTACTTTAATTCGCTGTACCTCCTGCATTCTTTTGTTAGCCTCACAACCTCCATATGCTGCACTATGTTCTCCTCCACAGTTGCAACATTTTAGTTTTGCCCCTTCTTCACACTTTCCATACTCATGTTCACCACTACATTTGCTACATCTTTGTTTGCCCTTGCATATCGCCGCTACATGCCCATATCTTTGACATTTAAAACACCGCAGTGGTGGAGGAATGTAAACCTTGACATCATAGCTCATGTAACCAATCAAGACTTTTCCTGGGAGTTTAGCTTCGTCAAAAGTTAACAGTACTGATAGACTGTCACATATAACTCCATTCCTTCTTGTTTTAAGTCGCTTTGCTTCCCTTACTTTAACATTTTGTATTCCTTCTTTCACTGACTCACTTAGAGGAATCCCAGAGATCACACCCCTAACAAAGTTTTTGTCATATGCCATTGAATGCTGTTGCATTGCTTTCTGTTGTTGTTCATCACTTTTACATATTACCAGTAAAGAACCATTCCTCAATTGTTTAGCGCTCCTTACCTCCCCAATGTCTTTATGCAGACTTTTGGTTAGTTGGATTGGACTCCACTCGTTAAAAGTAGTCCCCTCTTGTAACAATTTGATAAACACCTTGAACTCATCTTCACTCCTTTTCACCGTTTTTATTTCTTTATCAATGTCACTATAATCTGATTCGTCTCTATCTTTAGTTTTCCGTTTCCTATTGATTACTTTCCACTCATCCAAACTCCCGCGTCCAACATCCATCTCCCCATCCTCACTTCCTGATCCGTCATTTCCTGACCTCTGACCATTCACAGTCCAGTTGTTGCCAACCGCCTGTAGCTCACGATCAACAGACAAACGTCTACGCTCCTATTTTCCCCATAGACTTTGTATGGGGACTATGACATCATAATGGGCTAATTAACTTGATTTGCACCTGTATCAACTTCCAGCTGCTCAACTAGGTCCCATCAAAAAGCTAGTTAAACTGATTGCACCTGTATCAACTGCTTTCTGCTCAATTAGGCCAACTCTTTCTGTGTATCTCCATTCTACAAGGATATAAGGCACATTCCATCCAACTTTCTATCCATTCATCCTCTTCAAACCATTCACTCATCTACCCATTAAACTATCCCATCAACATCCATTAAACAATCTGCCTATCAACATCCATTCAACTTTCTGTCTATCAACATCCATTACACTATCTACATTTAACTTTTAAACGATATACTCTGTCTCAGGCTTTAAACATACAATCTGCTCTACAGATCCTGTTCAACTATTTCCTCTGCCCACAACTGTTTCAAAATAAATATCCTCACTACAATAATTCACTATTAAATAATTTAAGTATTTAAACTACTTACTGTTACTGTTCGGCCATTTCAACTGTCAGTTGTTATCAACTATGACTTCTGCCAACTGTTATCAAATAAAAGTTTGTTTAGCATTTTATGTTAATATACAGTATGTTTATATTTTATGTATATACATTTTCTAGTTATACCTCAAAGCCGATAAAACATCTGGTGGCATGTCAGTTTCAACGCATTTCAACTTAGTGTTTACAACTGACATTTCAAAGATTAGGTTGATCAAAACCACAGGGAGGCCTTGCCTAACCATTAGCAAAACAAACATAATATTAAAATACCTCCAGTGATTAGCCTAGCCATAGCCTATTTTCAAGTGGCCTAATAACGAAAATCTGAGCGATTATCTTCCTGTAACTGTCATACTAATGTTGTACAGTAACTGGATTATAGTGTTAGCTGTTGAAGGTGGCTGACTTTGCAGCTGGAGTTAACATAGCAACCTCCTTCTGTTGCAGATCTGTTCAGCCTGCCGTTCACGTCTGCTTAACACAGTTTAATTTTAATGTCTATGACAGCATTTGAAGTGTCAGGTCGTAGCTGTAGTTAGTGTAGCTAATACCCACAGAGTAACATGAGTAAGGGCAGCAATAAACTAGATGTACCGCATAGCGGTACAAAATATGACTGCCTCTCAGTCCTGCATATTCTCTTCGCAAAAATAAATCACGCTTGTCAATTTGTCTCCATCTCCTACTCCTGCGACTCATGTGCATGTAAATGAGTGTGTGGATATGTGAGTTTGCTTTTGTTTATAAGAGTGTGTGTGTGTCCACCGTGCCAATGCCACGCCCCCTCTCCCCTGAGAAACAAAGTCTCACTCCTTGCAAACTTCAAAACTTGAGAGCCCTGCTACTATTGCAACTAGAGCATGCTGAAAACATGTTCATCTTCATGGCTAGTTTGTTCAGCAATAAGGTTTTGTCGGTCATTTATCGTGATTTCGCACCCGTAATACATTGTTGTGACGACACGATCCATCAAAAAACCATGCAAAAAGCCCATAGACGCTCGGCTTCACTGGACTTTCAATGGCACTTACAGAGTGGGCTGATCTCAGTGCAGAAAAACTACACGTTTATTGGACAAGCGCCACAAATTCGTCATTTCCAGGGAAGCCCGGCGTCTCTGGGAGTGAATAGGCGTGTTCGACTTGAGGCAGATCTGTGCAGATCCAGAAAATGTCTAATAAGGGGAGAACCTTCACTCTCGGAACGCTTCCGGTGTGGTACTGCATCTAGGGGCGCTCGCGGGCGAGTCCAGAATGAATGGAGGTCTATGGAGCTGTACCCCTCAAAATCCACTTTTCTCGGGATATAATTTTTCAAGTAATTTGAATATTGTATTCGAAAGGGGAGGCAAAGACAATACACTTGGTTGAGTATTATATTTTTTAAAGTCACTTAATTGTTTTAAAAAGTCTTTCAAACGTGTCAATGACGTCATTCATTAGCATGATCATAGCATAGCATAAATGCTAGCGTGTTATGGGCAACAACGACCCAACCTGTAAGAAAAAGAAAGGACATGACTCCCGGATTATTTCATTTTTGATTGATAATCCATATCCATTTTGCGAAAAATAAAATAAAATCTGAGGGTTTCAGTTGTTAAATAGGTGAAAACAATAAATGTAGCCATGTAGCTCCATAGGACCCCATGTATTTTGGACTCGCCCGCGATCGCCATCTAGGTGAACTTTGGTGAACTGCAGCCAAATTCGGTTTGTATGGGATTAATAGATCTTGCAGTTGCCTTCCACGAGCTGCACGAGCTAAAACACGCCCTCATGAGGTCAGTTCAAAGACGTGATAGGGCCATTTGGGAGGAATGTCCTCATGACGATTTTGACGGGAGTCTCATGGTGCTTCCTTATGTTGGAATATGCGAAAATAAACAGAAATCGAAGGATATACCTTCTTATACGTGATTTCTTCAACAATGGTAGGCTAGCCTACTGAAAACGTTTGGATATTCTGTTATTTTCTGCTGTTGGCCAAATAGATAGACACACATATAGGGGAAACACTTGATATTGAATTTATGTGCTACAATGCAGGCCTGTTAACTGTATGACAACAGTGGTTTATTTAAACTACATCATAAGAATTTATTTCGTCAGTCATCATGCTCATTTTAATGAGTAAGAATGAAAGTTCTGCTGTATTTATTGCAAACAAAATTCCGCGATATCTCCCGCGATGTCTCCCGCGAGTCACGTCAGCCAGACTGTAGCCTGTCTGTCCGGGATGAGCTGCCCTCTGTAGTAGCTCCTCCCGGCTAGCCTCTGAAGATCACGTTTACGTAGAAAGCCAGACCAAGTCAGATCTGCCTCAAGTCGAACACGCCTATTAAATGTCTAATAAGGGAGACGGGAGACGGGCTCTGGTCGGATGGCCTGGACGCCGAGCTTCTGTATGATGATTGGAGGAACCGTCATAGAGGCTGGACTCTTTTTGATTGACAGCATATGTCGCGATCTGACAGGAAATGGTTCAAGTTCAACGGATGCGTTAACGTTAGTGTTGAATGACAGGTGAAGTCGAGAGGCAAGGCAAGTTGCAGCTCAAATTCTCATAATTTGGGAGTAATACAGTCGGTTTCTATTTGTCTTTGTAAATAGCATACTGTAAATAAAGCCGTAATGTGGAGTTACAGAGTTTATGACTTGCTTTTGTTTCAGTTCTGTATTTAGGCTAAGTTAGGTATAATAGCGCACTATATAACTGTGTATGCTACATGATGCCAACTCTATAGCCTACTGTTTGGCCTATTCTGGGTTTTGGGATATTTTTTACCCTCAAAGAACAATATAGCACCTTAATAATATTAATTTAATAATTGAACAGTTTTATCAGAGCACACAATATATAAGTACAGTGAAACACACTCATCACACAGTGAGGTGAAGCACACACTAATCCCGGCGCAGTGAGCTGCCTGCTAGCTGCTACTACAACAGCGGCGCTCGGGGAGCAGTGAGGGGTTGCCTTGGTCAAGGGCACTTCAGCCGCTTCCTACCGGTCGGGGTTACAAGTCCGAAGCGCTTATTAAGGCTCTGGCATGCTCCTGCGTCACATTTGCGCGTGTCCAAGACGTGCGTCATTTTTGCCGTGGACGTGAAGCATACTCCAATTTCTGCTGTCCTGAATGCGCGTTAAATTGTTAAGGTTAGCGCCTGCGCACTACGGATTAACTGTGATACTCTGCCCCACCAACTGGGGGCGGTACGTCGAGCCTGAAAGTAGGACACAACCACCAAAGAAGCCTGAAACGCCTGAAGAAAAGAAGAACTTGGGATGTGCGAGCACTAAACGAAGGAAGAGCTGATGAAGGAAAAAGCACCACGAGTACGTTCGCCTGTCTGCTGGGAAGTTTGATAAGCTGGCCCATCGCATCGCTCCATTTATCATCCACCAGAACACACACAGCACACCTGTTGGTATAGCTGAGAGACTAGCTTAGCCTACTTGCTTATTAGGCTACTCATGTAGCTAAGTGACTCGGTGCTGCGAGGGCAGCAATATTGGTGCGATACAAAGTAAAGACATTTTTCTGAACACATGCAGCAGTGTCATGGTAAGAAAGAGTTGTGCGTACAGATGTCCTCAATTAAATTTGTATTGAGTCTTCACACCTGCCTCATACCAAAAAGTATGAACCAAAAACCTGTAAATATGACGTGTCAATAAAAGTTTTGAAGTAACTATTTGTGTTCATAATGTATGTCTCACTGTGATAATGGGTGTATTTAGAGCGAGCGGTAGCCTAGGTTATTCCTTCAATTATTATTATGATAACATTATCCGGTGTTGACAGGCGAGTTTCGAGATTTGAGTTCAGCATTGTTCAGGAGTAGGCTAGGTGATAATGATTGCACCTGGGAGAGGTAGGCTACATTCCCTTTATTATTATAATCACTATTGATAACGCATTATATAAGGAACAGGCGAGAATGCATCTCGATCAGCAAGTGTTACATGGGTTTCGCCTGAGCGTTGTAGATAGATACCTTTAATTGGCTCTGGGTTTTGCGATTTGATTTCAGCATACGCTCATTTTTAAAAGATGCATTTAATCCGAAGTCATGTCAGCTCTCTATGCAGGGAGTAGGGCTGTCACTTTTATTCGAACATGACGTGAAATATCCGTAGTCGAACTATAAATAAACTATTCGGTTTTTAGTGCTGTGTAGCGCATTTCCCGGTGTTGACAGGCGAGTTTCGAGATTTGAGTTCAGCATTGTTCAGGAGTAGGCTAGGTGATAATGATTGCACCTGGGAGAGGTAGGCTACATTCCCTTTATTATTATAATCACTATTGATAACGCATTATATAAGGAACAGGCGAGAATGCATCTCGATCAGCAAGTGTTACATGGGTTTCGCCTGAGCGTTGTAGATAGATACCTTTAATTGGCTCTGGGTTTTGCGATTTGATTTCAGCATACGCTCATTTTTAAAAGATGCATTTAATCCGAAGTCATGTCAGCTCTCCATGCATGGAGTAAAGGCTGTCACTGTCTATGATTAGTTTTATTTTATTGTTTACCATCTCATTCAGTGCTATATGATCCAGGGCTCATGACCAAATCAAGCCAATATAATAGCCAGTAGCCACAATGAGCCCATGCAGCCACCCTGTTTCGACAATCAAAGGTAACGCACAGAACGGCCAGCAGACAGATAATTACGTCCCCAACTCATCTAAAATGTGGTGTCTTGAAATACTTTGGGTTCTACACCATAGATGGTAAAGTGACCGTTAAATATAATGTTAAAGAATGTATCTGTGGATTGTGGCTTTACATCGGTCGAAGTTGACTCATGTCGTGGTGTCTCACGTAACTCAAAGCCAGGCAAGCTGAGGACAGGCGCTCTGTTCCATCGTCGTTATGGTAACCAAACAAGTCTTCTTCTGTCTAGGTTTGTTTCTACGTTTAAGTGTTGTTCTTCTATGTGGTCCACCTACTGGAGGGGAGTGTTTACAGCAGTTCCGTTTCACACATGCGCAGTCTACGCGTCACTTTGACGCGCGGTCTTAAATTTCGGTCGACTCAAAGACGCGACGCATGCTGTAAAAATGACGCAATTCTCGTCACGCGCTCACCAGTGCCGCGTGCGCGTGACGCAGACGCGGGAGCATACTTTGGGCTTTACTAGTAGGGCACGGCTGCCCCCCACTTTGACACTCTAGGCTACATATCGTTATGATCGTGTGATATGATGATCTATAATCATAGCCACACTTTTCTCATAGTGCATTGTACATTGTTTCGGCTTATTATGTTCTTTGCTACTTTGTTTACTTGGAGATAATGCCTGATGCGATTGCCCATCTGAGAGTGAAGAAATGAACGGGATTTTAATCTTCAGTATTGTTGGACATTTCAAACCGTCTGGTAATGACTCAGAACCGCAGAAACGGTCCCCCCAAAGAAAATCTGTCTCACAACGCAGGATTTAGATTTGAATTTGAATTTTAAGCCGCCGGCGGGCAGTCTGGCGCCTACACTAGCAAGGCTGAAAAAGGTAGACTTGTGTTTCTGTTGTGTTGTGGCGGGACAGAGGAGGGTTCTCACACTTCTGGCCAATGATACACTTTGTGGGCGGTAGGGGCTGATGTTTTATTCAAGGGGCGTGGTTAGAGAAACGCGGGAATTGGCGGGTTTCAGATATCTACTTTTGTGGACCATTAGGAGTAGCCATCTAGCTAGTCTTCGTTTGTTGTGGCTTTACGTTTGTCCTCATGTGTTCCCGCTCCAACTCGCTTCTGGCGGGACATTGTGCAGGAACTATAGAACATACACGGGAGACTCTAGCATAATTTAGTTTCAGCTGTTGTTGTAACATTAGTTCGCTTTAGCCTGGCTATTGCAAGTTTTGTGTTTCCGATCAAACAGCGGGCGGAAGGGTGCTGGCCCGGAAAAGAGCACAGTTTAACTTAAGAGTGACATGGAGTCGTTTCAGAAAGTGGAAAAAATTGGGGAGGGCACGTACGGTGTGGTGTACAAGGCAAAAAACAAAATCACGGGAGAGACTGTTGCCCTCAAGAAAATCAGACTGGACACGTAAGTGATGGAGTCCTGTCAAAAAAAGGGATAAGAGTTATGATGCCTCCTTTTTGACTAAGCTGCAACTAGCTAGCAGAATGCTCAACTACAACAGATGTTTATGTAGCTACCCTTGCTGGCTAGCATTGTCTGATTAGGCACAAAGCTCAAGGGGTCTCTTTGAAGCTAGCTAGTTAGCCAACTGTCAAGTGACCTGCTTCTTTGACCTACATGTTCAAGAGAGTAACGTTATCAGTTTCTTCACCCACGTGCATTCCTTTTCTAACCATTTCTTTATACCGCCATTGAGATACACATTGAACAACTAAAGTTGTATGGTGAGAACGAGATCAATTAGCTTGCAATTCAAAGTGTGTTCGCTAGCTATTAGCTGCTTAGGTAGATTGAAAAACAGCAGATATCCCTTTGTCTTCGGCTGACGTCTTGATAGCATTAGAGAGAGAGAGAGAGAGAGAGAGTTACATAATAGATTTATAGAATATTTTCGTGATAATATGGATGCAAGATAAATTATATAAGCACTGTAGTGGTATATCGGTATGACCAGGTAGACAGGCAGTTACTGTCCGCTCATGGTGCCGTTGGTGTGTAGAGAAAGCTGTTATCCTGTGATAGTACTGGACATAAAAGTTTGTTGTAAAAGTGCTGAAGTTCTTCCCTATGTTACAGAGAAACCGAAGGAGTTCCCAGCACAGCCATCCGCGAGATATCCCTTCTAAAAGAACTGAACCACACAAACATTGTCAAGTATGTGTTAGATGTTGTCTTTGATTCATTTTGATCTTTGATCCCCCTCATATAATACTCCACTGGTCGGCAATGATTTATCAGCATCTTTAGTGATCTACATTTATCAACTCAAGATACTCAAATCTAATGTATTTTCCTTCTCTGGGATGGATACAGTTGTATGCAAATGTTTGGGCACCTCCTGAAAGAAATCAGAATTCGTATGGTGAAAGTCAATACTATCTATAACTATGGCATGTATAGAAGTTTGGACACCCTTGTACTTTAAATTCTCAGAACATAATATTAACTTGTTGAGCCTTATTTTACTCATTAGAAACAGCAGGTCATGTGTTGTCAGTCAGAAAGATCAGCCTATGACAACTCCAGAAACGGATGAATTCTGACTCCTCAAAGTTTGTTTCAACGCTCAGTAAGCATAAACTGCAGCCACACTTTCATTTGAATCCTAAGCACGTTTGTCACATTTGTGCCTGTCACCCCCCTCCCCCATATGACTAAAAATGTATCTGTCACAGGTGCTGTGGTGCACGATTCACCATTGTACTATACAATGTTGCTTGTACAAACATTCATCCTAGACCAGTGTTTCTCAAAGTGTGGTCCGCAAGCTATCTCAAGTGGTCCACGAGCAGACATGGTAAAATATAATATAGATGAGTTGTTTGCAATATTGAACCAACTTGTATGTAAATCCAAACAGTTCTGCAGCACTGCCTATGTAAGCATGCGTCAGTTTAAATCATATGAATCCTCTGTGCTATTTTGCACACAGCAAAATAGCAGTTAAATGTTTATTTTACGTTCATAACATAGGAAGCAACCCAGTTTAAATATATGAAGATTGCCTCATTTTTTATTTCATTTTATTGCGACAGAAATTCCTTTTATTTATTTATTTTTCACTTCAAAAATCAACCAAATCTGTTGCTGAAACTCTTGAATACCGCTGTATTTGACCAAGTTATACCCATTCTTTTTTCCTCTCTCCCCAGGCTGCGAGATGTCATCCACACAGAAAATAAACTCTACCTGGTTTTTGAGTTCCTTCACCAGGACCTCAAGAAGTTCATGGATTCCACCACTGTCACTGGAATCTCCCTCCCTCTTGTCAAGGTGCATGTGCTTGAGAAACGCCTCACCAGTTGCTCTTAGTCTAGCTTTTAGAATACTTCTGGATATAGTCCACTTAATTTAAATTTATCTTTTGAAATATTCTTTTATCTGATTATGCATAAAATAAGTTCAATTACAAATGTGTTTGATTGATAGATAGATAGATAGATACTTTATTGATCCCCAAGGGGAAATTCAGGATTTTGAATCTGCTGTGCAGTCGTGTGCTGTACATAAGTTTACCTTGCCTGACTACATACAACTTACTTCACTGCCATTCTTACACAGTTAAAACTGAGTGAACAATGTCCAAGCTCTCGGGTGACAGTTCCCTGTCCCCAGGTCACAACATTTTACAAGTCAGATAGGACTCGAGTCATTGATAATTGCATGATCAGTAAGACTGAACTAGACATTGTGGCAAAGTTTGATGACACAGAAAGATGTGTTTATAAGTATAAGTATATATACTCTTTTGATCCCGTGAGGGAAATTTGGTCTCTGCATTTATCCTAATCCATGAATTAGTGAAACACACTCAGCACACAGTGAACACACAGTGAGGTGAAGCACACGCTAATCCCGGCGCAGTGAGCTCGGGGAGCAGTGGGGGTTAGGTGCCTTGTTCAAGGGCACTTCAGCCGTGCCTACTGTTCGGGGTTCGAACCAGCAACCCTCCGGTTACAAGTCTGAAGCGCTAACAAGTAGGCCACGGCTGCCCGTGTTTTCGTGAAGGTGTGTTTTTTTTTTTGGTCACCTTTTGCGTACATGACTTGCAACTGCCGATGTTGCAACTGTTCATAAAAATAGCTTTTAGCTGTCCAGTTCCTTGACCAGTCTTATATCGGCATTATTCAGTGGCATCATCTGATGAGTTCAGTCAGCTTTTCCTTTACATAAGTGATTTCTGACTGTCTGTGCTTGTTTGCTTGATTTGTCTGTTGCAGAGCTACTTGTTCCAGCTTCTGCAGGGTCTGGCGTTCTGCCACTCCCACCGCGTGCTCCACAGAGACCTAAAACCTCAGAACCTGCTCATCAACGCCCAGGGAGAGATCAAGCTGGCTGACTTTGGGCTGGCCAGGGCTTTTGGTGTGCCCGTTCGTACTTACACACATGAGGTGAGCACGTGTTAATACACACACAAGAGGTGCAGCAGAGCTTACACTCAGGGTGGGAATAAAGAACTACACATGGTCTACTCTACACACACACACACACACACACACACACACACACACACAAACCTCATCGGTGATGGTGGCATTGCAGGAGCAAAATCGCAGCAGCAGTGTACCGATTTCAGCAGCAGTGTACCGTAAGGCCTTCATGACCAAACAAAAACTAGCCTAGCTAGCACAAAGCCTCAATCTTCCAACTGGACAGTCAACCGACTAGGAACCCAGTGTAGACAGGATGGAAAGGAATAGACACTAGCAGGCAGCAAGTCTTCAATAGCAGTGCAGTAAGTTATTTTACTGTCTATTAAAAAGTAGCATCAACAGTAGGGGTGTCACGATTCTCCAAATCCTCGATTCGATGCAATTTTCGATTTTAAAGTCACGATTCGATTTTCGATCTTTTTTTTTTAACATTACTATTAATCCATTCCTTATATGTTATTTACTCTTTTTGGCCTTTTCCTTTTCTGTTTCGGGGGGTTTTTATTTTGAAACCGCTTTTTATTTTGAAACCGTTCCAACCGCGAGGTTGTAATGTAAACAACCAACATTAGGCTTAAACAGAGACGTGAACATAGTGAAATGAAACAACACAGAATTATAATTTGATCGTTTCAGCACACTTCGAAGAGACCCAAGGTTAGTGTTCATGGATACTTATCAATGTGCATTTTAAGCCTTAAAGTAACTTTGGACTGTAACTAGATCATCTTTTCACTTGCTAAGTTGAGTAGGGTAAGTTAGTTTTAATTGACGTGAATGAACGAGTACTTCCACACCGGTGATTTCAAAGTAGCAAGAGGGGCTTTGATTTCGGTAGGTTGATGTGTATATTTTAACTGGCTGCAGCCTAAAATTGAGTGTTGATGCTGCAGTTCAGCACGTGCATTTGTGCGTCTTGGCATACATGCTGGATGTGACATTGGGGGTGTGGCTGCATCGTCGATTCTACTTTTAAATTCGAAGTTCGAGATTGAGATGTAATTTCGATATAAAATCGAAATCGTGACACCCTTAATCAACAGTGTTGACCAGTCACAAGATGTCTCGCTGATGGCAATTGTGGAGCCCAGGCCTATGTTATGATGGCATTAGGTGATACATAGACTGTTCTATAAATACAGTCTATGAGGTGATGCATGAATTGATATATTTTTTTTATTTATTTAAGTGCTTAAATCACATTAGTAGGTCTATATTTGTTGAACTTCCAGCCTTGTAAACATGTAATAATTATTATACGTTTCTATTTTGTTCCTATTTCATGTAGATATGATCTTTCGTTAGTTAACAGGTACATGCAGTGGCACTGACACGGCTTCTCTCTCTCTCACATACGCACATACACACAGACCCCCCTCCTCTCCTCTGTACTTGCATGTGAATTCGGAACAAACTAGATTGTTGCAGCACAAAATGTGACCGAATGACCGTTCAGCTTGGTGTTCACTAAAGGTTGACAATGGCATCATCAACACCGCAGCGCAATGCACATGCATGCAAATTAATTAGTTTGTTATTATCACAACAAAGCCAATCGCGGAGACAAAGATAGCAGCGTGTATGCAAGCTGGGTTTTTGGTTGTTAGCTGTGTCAACTACTTGAGGATAACATTAGGCATTAATTCATTACCTGTGACATAAAATGTTTGCGCCTCACACAACAAATTGTCTACAGAATCAGATGAGCTGATCTGTCACTGATCCATATGCAGCATCGACGTTTATTGGGGCAACTAGAGGAAATCCTCATCCAGTTGAACGAGACGACCTTATAGCCTACCGGTAGCCTATGTCTTTACCACAGTATGCAACGCAAATAATCTTAATCTCCTGATAGGCTAACAACTTTTTTTTAACGTCACCCAAGACTGTGCGAAATGTGCATAACCATTTGTTTATGTAGTCGTGACAACGCGTGTGCCTGAAATGCGTTGTCACGATAAACAAATCTCGCACACAGGAAGAAAGCTATTAGGTCTTTTTTACATTTTACTTTATTCTCAAAAAACAAACGTTTGCATCATCTAAAGCAGACCTGTTGGTTACCCAACATAATAAGGAATTTTAAATGTAAAGCTTCCAATGCATATCGCCCCCATGTGTCCGAACCCGAACCGAACCCGACTACAATTTCTAAATATTTGTCCGAACCGGACCCGACCCGTCGGGTCCCGTCGGGCTCGGGTCGGGTAGCCACACTCTAGGCTGGGTCCACTTGAATGGATCAAAATGTCACTGCTCTTTGTAAATAAAGCATTATTCATCCATACTGGAGTGTACTGCTCTGGAAAAATGACATTGCAGAAGGCTGTTGTGTTACAAAGATTATTTGAGGATCAGGTTAGGTTAATAGTTGAATATGAAGCCATCTTAAGTAAATCAAACTAATTTGAAGGATGGCAAAGATGAGCATCTTTCCCGACATGAATTTTCACATTCTGATGTTTCATATTATGTGTTGAATCTTTTTTGTTTTGTATGTCTTCAGGTTGTAACCTTGTGGTATAGAGCCCCTGAGATTCTCCTCGGCTGCAAATACTATTCTACTGCAGTGGACATCTGGAGTCTGGGCTGCATTTTTGCCGAAATGGTATGCTGTTGTGTTGGTTCCTTGCACAACAGTCCAGCTGTAGCTCTTGTTATGCTGTTATTCACCATGTGCCATTGTTTGATTATTATCAAATATGCAATTACTTTTCTAATGATCTTTGCAAGAGTAGGAAAGTATTGATCCTCTCATTTTAAATGTATGTAAAGCCTGTGCGCTTATGATCATAGAACGGACACATAAACTCACCAAATTATTTTTAGCCTTGATATATTAGCCATTTGATGTGGCTTTTTTAGCTAGCTGATTAAGGTGTCTTTGCTAAAAATGGCTGAAATGTAAGTTTAACCCTTTTCCCCAGATTACCCGAAGAGCGCTTTTTCCAGGAGACTCTGAGATAGATCAGCTGTTCCGTATCTTCCGCACACTCGGTACCCCTGACGAGAACGTGTGGCCGGGGGTAACCTCCATGCCTGACTACAAGCCGTCCTTCCCAAAGTGGGCCAGACAGGACCTTGCTAAAGTGGTGCCCCCCTTGGATGAGGATGGAAGAGACCTATTGGGGGTGAGGGAACATTCTAAACTGCGTGTGTGTGTGTGTGTGTTAGTATTGCATGGTGCACCGATACTACAAAACTATTGCAATACCCTGAAATTAAAAATGTCACAATACCTAATTTTATTAAAGTAACATGCGTGTGCGCAAGGCATGCTTCTAGTCCCTCCTCTCCTAGCCTGTGGCTTTAAATCAGGTCTTGTATTGATGTTCATGTTGATTTGTCCTTTTTTTTCCAGCAAATGTTAATCTATGACCCAAATAAGAGAATTTCTGCCAAAAACGCCCTCCTCCATCGGTTCTTCCGTGACGTGTCCAAACCTATCCCTCCTTTGAGGGTGTGACGAAAAGGACAGAAAAGGACTGACCAGAATGTACGGAGCTCCTTGGTGTGGTCCCTGTGAGACCCTGTTGTTTCTGCATCACGTCATGAACAAGTGTGGGTCACCCCTGCTTTTTAAGGGTTGAACAGTACCAGTTGCCTTTCCTTCAGTTCAATGCAGGTGCCTTACATTCTGTGATTCATTTCATCTATTTTAAACCGTGACGCCAGCATTACTTCTCCAACATTCCATCTAATGTTTTTTCGGAGGGGAAACCTATGTGAGTGTGTGTGTTTATTGTTTTATGGAAGGGGTACGTGACTGTCTTTGTGAAAATTGCCATTCCATGCCATTCCATAATTGTGTGGCCTGATTAGACAACACTATTTGTGGGTTTGTATTGTCTTGGTTAGTGTTACAGTATCCTGGCCTTCCCTGGGGAGTAGGTAAAAAAAACTGCCTGAGCAAGACCTCACACCATCCGTTCCCATACCCCATTCCAGTACATGTGAAAGAAGATAAATAGTATTTATTTTAGGAGGGGTCTTGAGAAATGGGAAGTTTTTTGTAAGTTGTAAGTCTCTCTCTAGTTCATAATATTTTTCCAAATGTGGATTTTAATGTCAGTTTGACCAATTTTACCCATTTGATAATTATTCATAAAATTGTTACCAAGCTGTCATGCGTGTCTTTTCTTCCTTTGTGAGCTGATCATAGTGCTTTACTAAAGGTTGGACAATGTGTTCTCCTTCATACTTTAATGAATAGGCTTTGATCATGTAAACAGATGACTCATAGAAGATTTATGTTTTATCCTATGGCTTGAAATTATCTTGACTTGAGATTTACGTGTTTGTCTAAGTATGTAATCTTACCCTAAATTGGTTTTCAAAGCTGCCTTGAATGCATTTGATTGAGTTCTGCAGGCTATTATCTGTACAGCAGGTATGTTATTAGCGCTGGTATTTGGCAGTCTATGCCAGGGCTTCTGACTTTCTTTAGTTCCAAGGACACCCTGTGGGGGAGAAAATAGTAGTAATAATAGTCAAATAGTAACTTGTAATTTGGATTCTATAAAGTTGTGGCAAGGTTTACTATCCTGTGTTTTATGGCAAGTGTGTGACTTAATCTATCTTTTGTCAACTTTAGATTTTGCATCACTTGACATGCTCGGACTAAAACATTTCTTTATGTTCATCAGCTAGTAGGAATGGTTCTTTAACTGATTCAAGATCAATGTTAATGTTGGTGGGAGCAAATAGACACACTTTGCTTGTTTTATTGGTGAAAAGTGTCATTATCTGAGAAATGATAAACCCCAACTTCATAATTTAAAGCAAATTATTTTCTGCACCCTACTTTGAGAACCACTGGTGTATGCAATTCATTACATGATAAATACATTATGTAGCCTACATGTAACAGTGAACAAACATGTCAGTCAGGGGCTGGTTTTACAATGCTTGTTACATTGACCCAGAGCTGGACTGCTTTTAGTGAGATGGAGGAAGAGAACTGTATTTAGATGGGAGATTACACAAATCAAATCAAAGCAATACTGGCTTGTGACTGCTTGCTTTCCTGAGTATTTTATTGCTGGTCAAAGCATTTGGTGCTGGGCTGGTTGATAAACACCATCTATGGTGTGACAATATAGATGGTAGTAAATGTAGGTCCTCACTAATGGCAGAGACTTTCTAATGTGGAGACACAGCACTCAAAAAATCCTCCATAGAAATTCATGGGGTTAGTTTGTAACGCCAATATGGCCGTGTCTACACGTACCCCACCCCTTCCTCGGCAAAACGTCGACATGTGAATACATTGAGCCAATCATGTGGTGTGATGTGAATACATTGAGCCAATCATATGGTGTGTTGTGAAGACATCGTGCCAATCCTGTGTTGTAAACTCACAGCTGGAGCATAATTGGTGTCGTGAAGCCTTGCGCACGTGCATTTCTGCTGAATAGGATGCCCTATGAGTGCCCAAAAAGCGTTGCAATATGGCCGCCGAGTGGAGGCACTTGCCTAAAATGACTGCTAACGGTCTATAAAATGCCGAATACGAAAGGGGTCTGTCTTAACCACAGACGGTAAAGGTCTGTAACTGGAAACACAGAGCCTGGAAGTTTTACATTATATCTCATCTACCACAAAATCACTTTAATATTGTGTTGAGCAGATCATTTCCAAAGGAACAAATGGTGATGAACTCCCGATGAGCTGTACAATGCCTCAGATGCCACACCACCTCCGGAGTTTACAAATCAAAAGTTACTTTTTAAACCACCCTTATCGGGTTCTTGCAGAATTGCACTCCATGACAATAGGGGGCAGCGGAACCACTTGCGTTTTAGATTCGACAGTAGATTCTACTTAGTAAGGCGCTACATGATTGGTCGAAAATCGGTTTCTGCTGTTAATATACAAAATGGCTGAAGTAGTCGAGCTCCAAAAGCTGAAGGTGAGCAATTTATTCCAAATAGGAGACAAACCCCTTCAAACTGTTTATTGTACTTACGTATGTTGACGTTAATTGTTACTACGTTTAATTGTTACTAAGTTAATAAGAATTATTAACTGTCTTTCGTTCAGTGTTTTGTTAGTGTGTTCTGTTCATGCATGCTAGCTAAGTTACAACTAGCGACGTTAGCAAAATCAGTGGTCCATATTACCAGAATTGCAGTGGTCTTGTTTTAACACTGTTTTAAGACTGTTAAGGGTTGTCCATACACGATCAAGCAAATTTTATCTCTGTGATAACTTGGCAATTGTAACGGTTATAGTGAGCTAAGAATATCGATCTATCGCATCCTAGCCGTCGAGCTACCAACGTTGGCACGACTGAAACGGTAAATTTAAGCTTTGGGCGGTGTGATGGGCAAACTCTTAATGCTGAATGACGTTTACTCAAACTAAATACAGCCAGATTAGCTTTAGAGTTAAAAGTAACGTCAGTAGTATTTCCCTTTTAATAGTATCAGCAAGTAGCAGCTAAATTGTGAATTTGAAGGGGGCTTTTCTGATATCAGCTTCTGGGTTTAGGCCAAATCTCGCGTTCTTTCTCAGTAGTTTGAGATGAGTTAAATTACCAGTAGAGGTTTTATACTGGTATATTCACGCTTGTTGTTATTCTCTTGTAGTTAGCTGAACTCAAGCAGGAATGCACAGCCCGAGGACTGGACGCGAAGGGTAACAAAGGTGACCTGATTGCCCGGTTACAGGCGTACCTTGAAGAGCATGGTATGGATGCGTAGTTGTTACTGTCACACATTCCTTAATTTGTGAATGCAGTCCGTACCCCCCCCCCCCCCCCCCCATGTATTTCCATATTAACTAACTATTTAACTAACTACAAGGATACAAGGACGTTTATTGTCACATGCATATAGTTACTGGAAGTAAGAAATGCAGTGAAATTATGTCTAAGATTAACCCACAGATTAACTAAAATTAACTAAGATTGCTGTCAGTGTTAGCACACTCGTGTCCGGTCTCCTAATTGCATGGACTGTCAAGCATGTAATGTTGCCATGACATCATGTCCATATACAGAATATTTTAGTATTACATTGTTGTAATAATAGTAAACTGTAAACTGTAACTAAGCATTGTATGAAATATTTCCATTGCAGATGAGGAAGTTAACGAAGAAGAAGTGTTGGGAGATTTTGCAGAGGTATGTTATTTTTGTCTGGTAACTTATTGCCCATATGTCCTGCAGTAAACTGCCCTGAAAGTCGGTGGTCCTGTGGAATATGGTTGTTTATTTACTTATTTGTGTAATGCATTAGGAGAGCTTCTCCAAAGATGAGACGTCCCCTCCCAAAGTTGTCAAAACATCTGATGATGAACCAGAGCCAGCGTAAGTATGGATTTTTCTTCTTCTCTCTCTTCTTTACTACAGCCGTTATATATTGGGGACTTAGGGCTGATTCAGACTGGCTGCGTGGCGTGAGCGTGCGCATGTGCAAACGTGTGCATGCTAAACAGAAAGTGAATAGATGTTTTCATAGGTAGAGGGATCACCTCAGCGCAGGGTCAGACACGTTTCTGGTGTGCAAAGACATAGAAAACTGCACGCAACAGAACCGCCATGTTCACGCCACGCAGCCAGTGTGAATCAGCCATTAGGTGTTCAGTGTATACTTTTATACTTTCAAATTAAGTAAAAGAATTTTCTCTGCAAGTTCTTAAAAACATAGGAGAAGAATTATTATAAGCATTACACTGTAATTGTAATAAGCATGCTCATTTTCATTGAAAGCTCTACTGTTAATATTTAGCAAATAGATAACACTTCATATAATGGAGTGTTTGGGGGGGGGGGGTTACTTTGAATACAATACTTTGAATACTGAGCAAAATGTTTTCTCTATTAGTCTTCATCCATGTTACAGTGCAAGTCTCAGGACACTAGGGGGCAGGCCATGTGCGTCCAAAAATATACTCAACCCTTTAAGGGAGCTGATATCACATCTTTTTCCCTCCTTAAGTGCTCCCGAAAAGAAGGTGGTCAAAATAACTCTATCGGAGTCCGGTGATGAGGTATGATCTGTTTTCTTGTGGCTTTGGTCGTCAAGTGATTTAAGAAATTATCACACACACACACACATAAATGCTTCTGACTCTAGATCAGAAAATGTTTATCAAGGAATCTAGTTTGGGGAGCTGTGGCGCTAGTGCCTGCAGCGTCCGTGCCACGTTTGGGTTCAAGTGCCCACGCGGGCTCGGGTTCGAATCTGACCCGCGGACATTTCCTGAACCCACCCCATCTCTCTCGCACCTACACCGTCCTAAATAATATCTAAATAGAATATAAAATAATTCTAGTACTGGTTATTATTTTAAGGTAACCAAAACTGGAAGTTGTGAAATTTATTAGAAGTTTTACCTATTTTTTTTGCTGACTCAAGATTACATGCTGATGCGACATTTGGCAGAAAAGATAGTGGTGTTTGTCCTCATGATTTCAATATTGTTACTGTAGAATTTTCCATGATGTAGTTTTAAATTTATATTATCCATCCCTGCTCAGAAGCTGCTGAAGAGGGCAGAGCGGTTCAACATGCCCCCAACAGCAGAGAATAAGAAAGCTGCCCGCGCTGCCAGGTGAGTGCCCATCTTTTAAAGTACAGCTACACTCAGTGTAATAAGATACCCCTCATGCACTGACTTCAACACAAAACAATGCAGTCATTGTGTACATGTTTAATGACACAAGATATCCACACACATACTTTTTCTGTAATATCCAATTACCCGTTATTTCATGGTTTCACACACCTACTCATTTGTTCATCTAATCTGTTTTGTGTTAGGTTTGGCTTGCCTGCCACAGCATCATCAGCTTCTTCTGAAGGTGCGTTATGATGTGATTGGTCATGATTTTTGCTTTCTCTGGTCTCTTATCAAATTGTCAGTACTACAGATGCTTTAAGGTATGTTTGTCTTTTTGCTTTTAAAGGTGCCTCCATCAGTGCCAAAACCCCTGTAAGTAGCTACTTGTCTTTTGTTTGCTAATTTGACACTTGTTTTTTTTTTTAAAGTATATATTTTTGGGGCTTTTTAATGCCTTTAATTTGATAGGACAGTTGAGAATGACAGGAAGTGAGAGGGAGAGAGAGTTGGGGTGGGATCCGGAAAGGACCACGGGGCGGGAATCGAACCCGGGTCGCTGGCGTACAGTGCAGGTGCCCCAGCCAGTTGCGCCACGTCTGGGGCCGACACTTGTTTTTTTTTTTTAACACTTTCAAATCTGTTTAAAAGTCAAGTTACTACGATGTGTCATAAACATCAAGTGTCTGTGTATCACAGTAGGGGTACAGATAAGAGCATAAAGCAAAGCTTGTAAAAACTGTAGAGGTAGAGTTTGCTTAACACAAGGGAAACTTGTTTGGAAAGCTGTCAGGTTACCTTCTTGCTAGTTGTTTAGCTTTCCTTTGTTGCTGTTTGCCAGAGTGGCATATGACCAGTGGTGACCAGAGATAGCGTAAGACTTGAGAAAGGCCACAGGCCGATGAGCTGCTAGAGTGTGCGGTCTCCCTTTGTTCATTACATTAAGTATCCCGTGACCAGCACCTCAAGAAATTTCCATCGGTGTGCGTTTGCTTCCCCCTTCAAGACCAGAGATGGCGTACCTTTATAATAGCAGCAGGTCCTGATGAAACCAGTAGGGCATGCATCTCTTTCATACTAGTGGATAAAGTTTAATGGGACCCCAAAAATAGATTGTGGGCCTTTTCATAATCTTTAGAGGACCACATTTTGACATCAGATATGAAAGGGTTTTCTAGAAACGTGTAGCCTGGGCTTTTTGTTGATTGAACGTGGGAGTTCCTCCTCACGCAACATTTTCCCATGGGAGGCTATACGTGTGGTTTTGCCCGTATCAGCAGTTCTACCTGTTATTAATGCTTTTTCAAAATGGTATCAAAACCTTGAAAAGGCCTCCAGAGGAAGTCTCCAACCGAACACAGAACCACAGAACAATACCCAGGCTCTGTGGAATAATCCCCACCTCAGTAACACTAACAGAGGAAGAACATGTAATCAAAAAATATCTTTATCACTCTTGGTTGTGTAACATTTTTCAACTACCGCTGGTCTTATAAAAGATGTTGCTGATGCTGCTTTTTAGTGCTTGGAGCATGAATGGAGGTACATATCAAGAGGACAGGACCTGCATAGGGTGCAGTAGTGCTTAACTTAACTCTGTGTAACAACTTCATTACTATACAAATTAGAAGGGTGCTCAGAGAATGCAGACTTCCTCTAAAAAAATAGAGTGTCTGGCAACGTATCTTGCAAGATCAAGAAAAAGCTCATTTGAGCAGTCACATGTGTCGGAGATGGAGAGATGTAACGATTACCAGTATAATGGTAAACCGCGATAAAAATGTTGACGATAACAATTACCATTTTCATTTCAAATATCATGATTACCGCGGTGTGGAAACCGTGTGTTTAATCCTTCCCAGCTTCATCCGAGCCTGCTTTTGACATGCAGTAGGCCTAGTACAGTGAAACAAAACTGGTACCCTACTGACTCTGTTGTCTAATTGATGGTTTTAGCTAAGATTCGGATTAGGCTTCACCTGATTTTAAAAGGCGGAACTTTTTCAAAATGTGCACTGTATCATGTAGCCACTCTGCGTCTTTTTCTGTTCACGTCCACATTAAATCCATTCCACTCACATTATCAGAAGAATACAGTAGCCTAAAGTTTTATTTTGAACGCTTACTTTGGTCTCACTCATTGCATCCAAATAACAGAAATAGCAAACTCCAAGTTATGGTAGGGTAAGTTAAGCTATAAGCACATAGCCAATTGAACATGAAGAAAAAAGTGAACGGGACACTTTTTGAAACTATTTCAGCTTGTGTAGGCCTATCAGTGCTTTCTGAACACATTGAACACACTTAGATAATAATAATAATAATAATAATAATAATAATAATACCGTGATAATACTGAAAACCGTGATCATTTTGGTCACTATAACCGTGAGGTTAAATTTTCATACCGTTACATTCCTAGTCAGAGATACCACAAAATTAATTGGATTTTTCCTTGAATAATGCTGCACCTTTCCACTAACTTTTATGAAAATCCAGCTATGGCAGAATGTATTAAATGTGTTATACTGGCGTAATCATATAAACACAATGAACACTCTAAGTATTGTCTATCAGGCATAGAGCATGAACTTATTTTATTAACCAATTTCCTTGGTTAAGTCCTTGGTCTTGAGTGAAATCATAAAATGGCAAACAAAGCCCTTGTTAAATGACTTAGGATAGTGGCTTTTCCTTCTGTTATCCATTGCTTGACTGTAGTATTGACATCTCGGTAAATGCACTATTGAGTACAGATAGCGCTAGGCAACGGCTCTGCAATCACTAGAACTGCCGCGACGATCGTTTTAAAAAGTTGCATGTACAATGACCGTGTAAGAAAAAAATAGTCTTGCTTTTTTTTTAATTTATTTTTTCAAACTTTGTTTATTAAGCAAAGTGATCTCAAACAATGTTTCACATTCATGTACAGTTTTCTTTTTTTTCAAGAACAATCAACCCCCAAACATACAAAAGAACATACCGTTTTTCCGGACTATAAGTCACACTTTTTTTTCATAGTTTGGCTGGTCCTGCGACTTAGTCAGGTGCGACTTATATATGAAAAAAAATATGGAATTGAACATGTTTTTAAATTTTAATTTATATTAACTGACATGAACCCTACATGAAACATTACCGTCTACAGCGAGAGAGAGAGCGCTCTCAAATGCACAAGTCCTGTGCACTTTCAGTCAGAGATTAGTGCTTGGGCTATGCCTGAAACACACGTGCATACTTAAATGCTCAAATTATGGCCGGGATTCTATTTATAGCGGGCCTCAGATTAAAATAAAAGCCAGTATAAGTTTGCTTCAATTTAACTCATAAAAGAGCTCTTCTTAATAATTTATGTTGGTTGGTTTAATATTGTTGCCAATGAAAAGTCATCATTCTACACCATGAATCTCCAACACGTTGCTCTCAAGCTACCAGTTGCACGCAGCCCCTTTCTGAGCTAGAGGCTGAAGCAATAACCTACATTTAAACACAATTGTTGCTGCCAGGCATCAGCCTATGAATTTTATAAAAAAAAGTAAATCATGCATAATTTAAAAAATAACTAAATTTAGGCTATCTTGGACCTCTTTGGCTCTTATCTCGCAATAAGTGGATGGAAATCCCGACACTCTTTCATACATGAAACTTAATGGTGAACCATTGCCATTGGTATGCGCTCCTATAACAAAAAGTATAGGCCTATGTCTCACAGTAAAACGCAAGAAATAAAGGCCTAGCTGACTCGAATAGCCTACAAGCCATGGTCCAAATAAAGGTGCTGTGCTTTGCCCAGTCATAATTTGAGGATGTACGATAGTGTGTCCCCTAAACATTCCTCACCCGTTATCTAGACACGCATGAAAACATTTGAAAACAAAACTCACTGCCATGCAATATTTGATCGCTGTTTTGCTACTAATGATCTTTCACGTGAATATGCACAGAAAGTGAAAGTATGCGCTCCGTGTCTGTAGCTGTCTGTTCACGTCCGCAATCGATTATAACGTTTCTCAAATGGAGGACACATCCATGTTCTCTCGCGTTATATTATAGGCTGTCATGCTTCTGTGTTTGCAGAATTCTTGACGGTTCCTGATCGCTAAACGTTTGTTTTCCTTTCCTGTCGATAGCGGTTGATGTAGAAGCATCTATAGGCTATAATTTCACTTTAGCGGTGACAAATCCTGCTGAGAGAGAGAGGCACCCCCAAAGTGGTCCTGCGTGCGCGTGTGTATGTGTGTCTCTTCATGGGGTTCAGTTGAAGTCAGAGTTGGTCCGTCCAGTCAATAGTCCCGCATTCAGGCTGCTCCATTATTAGATTAACGTCAGACAGCGCTGTAAAATATGTGGGAATTTCGCGCATTATGATGGCTAGAGTTGCGGGACTTTTATTAGTAGGCCTATGCTCAAAACTTTATGCGCAATACCCGCAATCCCGCGCTGACATTTAGGCCCTGGTTTTAAATGCGCATTTTTTTTTCTCATTTGTTCTGTTGCCTGTGCCAATATATTGTCCAAAATGCTTGATTGCATTCTCCACATTTTTAGCTAAATTTTCATGTACCACATCAGCATTTTTGTTCAGTGAATCTTTTGTAAATTGCTTTACAATAGCGTCGGGCCCTTGTCAGCAGCCTTCGGCTTGCCTCTTGCCATTCACTCCTTCCTATTCACTCCTTTGTCTTCAACATTCCCTGTAGAATTCTCTATATTTTTGGCCTCAATGTGTCCAGTTACATAGTCTGTCTGTTCTTAGTCTTGGATTTTGTGAAATAAATTTCTAAATATCACCTGCTTGCTGCAACTTCGGTCTGCACGTCCTTTTAAAACCGCATCTTTTTCTCTCTCAAGCATTTAATCTGCTGCCGGCTTGTCTCTCCACATTGTCCAAAATGCTTGATTGCATTGCATTCTCCACATTTTTAGCTACATTTTCATGTACCACATCAGCATTTTTGTTCAGTCAATCTTTTGTAAATTGCTTTACAATTACCGTCGGGCCTATAGGCCTATTGCCTGGCTTGCCTCAGCTTGGTCATGTCCTTTTAAAACGTCTTTTTCTCTCATGAGTATTTAATCTGCAGCCAGCTTGTGACTCCATATCACCCAAAATGCTTGATTGCATTGCATTATCCACATTTTTAGCTAAATTTTCATGTATCATATCAGCATTTTTGTTCAGTGAATCTTTCGTAAATTGCTTTACAATTACCGTCGGGCCTATAGCCTGGTTTGCTTCAGTTTCAAAACTGCATCTTTTTCTTCTCTCGTGAGCATTTAATCTGCTGACAGCTTGTGACTCCACATCGTCCAAAATGCTTGATTGCATTGTATTCTCCACATTTTAGATACATTTTGGTGTACCACATGGCATTTTCTTTCAGTGAAACTTTTGCTTAGCAATTACCTTCCTGCCCTCCTTGGCTGCCTTCACTCCTTCGCCTTAATCTTTTTGGCCTCAATAATCCAGTTACATAGTATCTGTTTTTGGTTTTGGATTTTGTGAAATACTTTTCTAAATAAATGCGACTTATAGTCCGGTGCGACTTATGTTTTTTTCCTGTTCATGACACATTTTTTGACTGATGCGACTTATACTCAGGAGCGACTTATAGTCCGGAAAATACGGTACATACATAGACAAACAAAAACCTACACATCAGACAGAAAATGCTAAATACAAGATATAACTAATAGCTAAACAACTTCATATACATAGCCACAGACAAATATAGCATATTAAACACACTCAGTATGTCCCCTTCAGGTGTTGGAGTCTGGAATAAGTGAGACATCAGACTTGTTGACATACTCAAGGAATGGTCCCCAAAGATTCATAAACATATCACTTCTACCTATAATTGACAATTATAATTCAGATTTTTTCTAGTTTGAGAAAGTAGAGGATGTCCCTAATCCAACAGGTGTGTGAAGGTGGTATAGATGATTTCCAGTTCAAAACAATCAGTTGTCTCGCCAGTAGGGTGGCAAAAGCAAGAACATCTTTCTTAGATTTTGCAAAAGAAGCCAAAGAATATGTGTCCTCAAGGAAGGGGGGGATGCCAAATACAGCAGTAAGTGCATTGGGTTCAAGATTTTCACCCAGTACTTCTGACAAAGTGGCAAAAATGTCTGACCAGTAACTGTATAAAGAGGGGCAGTTCCAAAACATATGTACAAGGTTCGCCGTAGACTGCTGGCATCTATCACAAGTTGCAGTTACTCCGTCATACATTCCGGCCAATCTAACTTTAGTGTAATAGACACGATGTACCACTTTACATTGGATGAGAGCGTGTCTAGCACAGATAGATGATTTATGTATTCGCTGCGATATAAGATATGGAACCTTTTAAGAGTTCGTAGTGGTCTAAAGAACACATCAAGGGCTGTGTCCTGGTAGGGTGGGAAACCCAGGAAAAGTAGACTGAACAAAACAACGGACCTGCAAATATCTAAAGAAGTGCTGCTGAGGAAGTGAATATCTTTCTACAAGCTCCTGAAATGAAGCAAACAGTCTTGCTTTTTGAATATAACGTTTAAATGCTAAGGGTCAAAATGGCAGCTTGCGGTAGTTCTAGTAATGAAATGTTGGGGTTTCGTGCCAATAAGCTCCCAACTCCAGTGGTTGGAGTCAGTCCCAAATGCCTGTAATGGTGACCCGTTAAGCCTATACAGTACATTGCTGCCTGTTGGTGGGCAGTAAAGGACTGTGTTTATGTGGGTGTGGTGTTGGACACAGGCCAAGTATGAGCTCCTTTTCTCTTTTGGCCCCCCCACAGGTCAGTGTGGAAGTACTGAAGAAGAGGGCGGAACGCTTTGGAATGAACGTGTCCTCCATCTCCAAGAAGGTATGTCTTCCTTCCATCTCAGTCAGCTAACCATAAGCACATTTAATTTAATTTCCTGGTTTACAGGAAATTAAATTAAAGCCTTGATGTACGATAGTTTCTGTGAATTTAGATACAATTGGTGTGTTGTGCTCATTTATATGGTAAAACCATTTCTCAGTACAGTTTAGGAGTTGCTTTTAGGAAACCTTTTTAGGAGGGAGAGGTAGGCCCAGACTGGCTTTCGGTTTGACCTGGCCCCTTAAGGCGGTGTTCATACACTTGAATTAGTGTTCAAGTATTACACACACACACAAAAAAAGCCTATTTCCCTAAATGGTGTGTGTGTGTGTGTGTGTATATGTATATATATATATATATATATATATATATATATATATATATATATATATATACATACACACACACACTCTGACATGGTCCCTTTGCTGCGCTGTAAAATTGCTTGCTTGTGCATAATAAATCTTGGCAACTCATGTAAAGAGCTTGGGCACAATCCAATATTGCGCATAATAAACCATCGCCTGACCACCTCCATGCATTCCACCCTGAACACTATACCCCTCACCTACCTTTCTCTGTTTTTATGATTATTTTTGTCCTCCTTCTCTTCTGTCTCTCACACTTTTTTTTTTTCCCTTCCCTCTCTCCTCACAACGGAAACTGTGGTCAGTGGGGGGCAGATATAATAGCCCCTGGTTGGGGGTAAATGGCATTACGAGTGTGCAGCAAGAGAGGGGTAGCCCCTTTCACTGGAAGAGCCTTTGTGAGCTGTCGGAAGTGGCCTGCGCTCCTCTCTGAGGGGGGGCAGGCAACAATGCCTGTTGTGTTGTGTAATGTCAGCAGTCCGCTTTTCCCTCCCTCCCTCCTTCCCTCCCAGCACTCTCACTCCCGTTCCCATCCCTCTTTTCTTTCTCGCTCTGTCCCTTTCCCTCTCTCTTTTTTTTTCTTTTTTTCTCATCTATCTATCCTTCCACCCACCCTTGCCCTCTTCCCCTTTTGCTTGGCATGTTGCTTGCTACCCCTTGAAGGAAGTAGAGAGGCAGAGCTGTTAGGGATGCGTGCATCCTCCATCACACCGAGAACCGTCATGGGTTCACCGGAAAGCCTCGCACTCCCACCACCCCTAACCCCCTTTCTACCGGTCACAGCCAGTCTATCTCTGAGTGCCGTAAAGCTCCCATTGGATTTCTTTTCACAGTTCTACTGTGAGAAAATAGCTGTCAAATCCTTCCGGCTCACTTGCCCTATTACGTCAATGGGATGTCACTGTTCAATTGGGCATGTGCGCTAGTTTGGTGTCAAGGTGTGGACACTAGGCATAATGCAGATGGACGTTTTGTACAGAGAGAAGTCCATTCCCCTGGCAAAGTCTTGAAGTCCTGCAGAATCCCTCAAAGTTGGCATCACAGGCTTTTACTGACCTTTCAAAACCATTATCCTTCAAAGTCTGTGACATTGTTATTTGTGCACTCATATGCCCCTTTAAATACTAATATCCAATCTGCAGACCTAAATCATGTGTTTGAGATTGGAGCTGTCAGCTAGTTCTGCTACAGACCAATAGAGATTAGCTAATGAAAATATTCAGTGATCCATCCTCCCGACCACTTAAAATCTGACTATTCACAATCTCGTCCCTACTATGAAAGGAAGATGAACTGATGGATCTACTTGATATTATGCCTCCTCGTTCTTTCTTATCATTTTTTTCAAACTACAAATATGCAGGCACAAATAAATACAAACATACACACTTGCACTGTCTTGCACCCCTCTCCTGGTCCTCTGCGCACTGGTGGATTATCGTGATCGAAGATAATAGATGATGACAGGAAGGAGAATGGCTGTCAGCCATGGTAATTGTAGCTGGTCACTCTGACCACCCCCTCGAGAAGGACCCAGGGTGTGGGCACAGGCCAGAGAGATGAGCTCATACATCTCGGCCGTGAAGAGAAAAGATTTTGTTTAAAGAAAGTCCTGCATCATGTTGGTGAGAGTTTCCTGACATAATTGGAGGAAATTGCCTCAAGACAGATACGGGGCAATGAGATGTGGATAAGCGAATAAGAAAAGCCTTACAAATGCAGTGTTTTTCCAGATTTGTACTAGGACTGTCAAATAATTAACTAATTAATCGTGGATTGGACATTGTATGATTGATTGATTAATTTAGTCTTTGGAATATAGCAAGGATTTTGAATACTGTTAATTAATTTAAATCTTTAATCAACTTTGAGCACAGATTCTACTCCGAACAAGCCAGTAGATGTCCAATAATGCTATTAAGGTCCTTGACTGTTCCTGAGCCTACTTCTGCACTTAACAAACCCCAGACCAATATATTAAGGGGCACAATAGTAGATGTAAATATATGAGAGTGAGACAGAGATTGATTCATCAATCTTTCTTTCACATGACCATATCAAAAGTAATTTGCAGATGATGCCAGAACTATCTGAAACTCTTTGAGAGAAGCATACCTCAAAAAGTGGTATATTGTTGCTTATTTTATAAAAGCATATATTGCTGCAGCAGTCTTACATTTTTATCTATGTCCCCTCCACCAAACGTTCTATTATCTTGTGGCGTCTCCTTAGGCCAGCTGAGCTGCATTAAATGTGTTGGCCCCTCAAAAAGCCTGCCATTAATGGGTGAAAATGCCCCATTGCCTTTGCCTGGCAAGAAGAGGGTCAAAGACTGAGAGTGTGTGAGTGTGAAAGGGAGAGAGGGAGTGTGTGAGTGAGGGAGAGAAAGAGGACCCCTTATGTGTTAAGATTTCCATGGAGCCCTCTGTTAAATGGTGAACCTCGTAAAGCACTTCAGCAGTCGATGATTACTCCTCTCCTTTGACACAGATTTTATTTGAGTACGGGAGGGGTTTGACGTAGCTTTTACACGTGCGTGCACACACACTCAAAACTTTTGCTCTCACACAATTTGCTCCACACTTATCCAGTGTAGGCCTTAAGAATGGCAGTCTATTGTTTGACAGTGAAAGGCTCTTGTTTCAGCTGTGTAACGAACTCAAGAGCTCCCTCCACACAAAGAGAGCTGCCAAGAGCCCACCCCCCGTCCAAATTTTTCTTGTTTGAGAGACCAGGCTGATTAACTGTTCTTATTCTATTGTGAGGTGACCACCCCCCCACTCCCCAATATGCTTTCTCTCGTTATTTTCGATCATTTCCAAAATATGCTTATTGAGATCCACATTAGAAACACAGAGAAGCAAATGTTGAAGGGGCACTGCCATCTTTCATATCCACTGTGATTTTGATTTCAATAGCCAGTGACTGTTTGTAAACAAATGAGGTAGAGTCTGCAAACATTACTTTGCTACTGATAGTGTGACCTCCAGAACTGAAAGCTATCCCACTGTAGCACATAGGTCTACTGTAGAAATCAGGTCTAATCAGGCACACATCCATTTTTCTGAATGCATTTTTTTTTTTTGCTCTAAATGCAAAATGTATAGTTAATTGTTTAAACGTGTGGAGTTTTTTATTAAGAAATTGAAAGCGTATCATTACCTTTGCCCAAAAACCGTGATTCATACCAAACCGTGGGCACACTGTGCCACTGCATTCCTTTCGGTCACCAGGATCAGTAGGAGGTTAAGGCCAACGATTTGCACTCATGACGCAGAATGAATGCCACTTGCCACCACTTAATATCCCCCTCCTGCACCCCTGCTCTTTGCCCTGTGTCATTCCCCACCATAGATGCACTCTCCTCCCCTTCCTCTCCCCCTCATGCATTCTCTGTTCACTTACGCTTTCTTCGTGGCATGAGGTCATTGTTTTAGCTTTCTGCCAACTAACCTACTTTGGAGAACCCAGTGAAATGCGGCTCTTCCTATAAGACTTAGCACTCTATTTGGTCTTTTGTTGAGGTTCTTTTTTTCCGTCCAATTTGTTACGTAAGCTTTTAAATGTTATTAAAGTTGGTACGGACCCCGCTCATTATTGGATTACACTAACTAATTGTTGACATTTTTGTACCAGTGCCTCTCTCGGTCATTCTTCTTCGTGGTTCAGTTTGCTGAGGGGGCACAGAGGTTTCCAATTTGCCAATGTTTAATTACTATTCATTCATATTGAATGAGTGAAAATATGTTTTGTCAGACTTTTTTTTTTTTCTCTGTCTCTCTTAATGAAGTTTGAAATTTCAATAAATCCCAAAAATATGACATTTCAGGATATGTTCCTTGTCTATTGGTAGTAAATATTTTAAAATGAGTTCCCACTTCCTAGCCATTATTGAAAGACTTTATTGAGTCTTTGGAAGTACTTGAGCATTTTCAGGTGGCTAGAGAATTTCATTAATTCAAAATATCAGTGATCCAAGTTTGGGTCCCTGGTGCACTGTTTTAAAGCAACACAGTGGAAGAATGGATATATATGTCCCTTGTTGTCAATATTCAACACCATTTAGATTGTACCCAGTTAAGTTAAGCAGCTAAGCAGCTAAGCTACCAACTAAAAGGGTCATGATCTTGCCCAATCAACAATGTTACATAGTGTAATATCAAGCGTTCGGGGTGTTATAAGTCAGTGTTGCATCAGAGTTAAAAGAAGGTAAAAGAACTGCATTCCTTTCAAATGAGGCCAGAGCAACTTTCAAAACCGATATCCCTGATAGCCTTTCAGTCAGTCAATCTTGCTAGGCCTGTTTTTGTAAAGACTAAACAGATTTCACGGCTTTCTACATATTTTCTTCATCATTATCCCTGTGAGAATCTTTAGAATATTGGCAAGTTGATGTTGCCCAAGTTATCTACACTGTTGTGCTTGTTCCATTTTCTCCTTCAGCAATTTAAGCAATAAGCCCCAAGAGGCCGTAGGTTACACTGATTCTACAACAGCTAAGGGGGGTTGCCTAACAACGCCCCTTGGCTGTTGTAGAATCAGTGTAACCTACGGACTCAAGTGGCTTATTGCTTTTCTAAAACTGTTACTATAAATACCTGGCAAAGTTTCATAAAGTAAAGGCACAGCAACTAGAAATGGAACCGATTTATTCATAGATAATCACTCTTCCGCCAAGAAATATATTTCCTCTATCTGAATGGTTGCCAAGCAACGTCGAGACGCCGCTACTTTAACTTTTGTATCAAGTTATGGTAGCGCAGTAAAATAGAACGAAATGCGGTCAAGGTGTATGTTTATGCTGCATTTTACAACGGCATCGAATGCGATTCAGCCAATCACAATCAAGGACCGGAACTATCAGTTTTAGTATCCATAATTAATCACTCTTCTCCCTCCCCCACCACACGTTGTTCAGTAAAGGGCTCCCCATTGTAGGTTGTTGTATATCTCCGTATTATGTAATTACAGTTGTTGTGGAAGCAAAGTTTTCAGGTGTGTGATATTGGCCGTTTTTGGATTATGGGATAGATTTGCGACCAGTAAAATCAACCTGCATATAATCCCACCACTCTTTACTGTTCAAATCTCATTTCCTCATGGGGTTCATTACAGTGGGGGGGCAGGGCCATATTTAAGGGGAAGGGGGGCGGGTGGTCAGATGCCTAATGAGGGGGCCCCCCAGGATGGAGCGTAGAGTTGGACCAATCTGACCCTCCTGTGGACCTGACAGCATCTGGGGAGCTGGGCTGGTCCTGATGTGATTGTTCAAATTACTCATTAAGAGAGTGGCAGCGGACAGAACCCTTCTGGCAGCTGCTGGCGCAACGGAGGAAGGAGGCGAGGGATTGTGGATTGGAAGAGGTGGCGGCGGTGGGCGAGAGAGAGGGAGAAAATCACATGAACGTGAAGGGAGGTGGGAGGGACGGGGCTGGGGTAGAGAGAACTCATAGGACTGATGTGGAGGAATTTGGGGTGGTTTAGTTGGAGCAGATGTCAAATGTGCAGTGAAGGGAATATGAGAGTATGAATATGAGAGTTCCCTTTTTATGGGCAGGAGGGTGATTGAGGAAGCAAGTCATGATTTATTGAGGAAGATGAGGCATCCTAACCTAACCTGCTCTGGCTGAAAAACTCAAGCATCCAATCCGAAGCTGGTCTAGAGGCACAAGATATCCTTATGCTGCTATTATGAATTGTTATCTTTGCCCAATATATCAACAACTCAGCAAGAAGCATCAACCACTAAAGGTGTATTACGTTTCTCCTCAACTGTATAGAATTGCCTTTGAATTTGCGGAAAAGTTGCAGTTAAGTTTAGCTAACTAGGTAGTTGTCCCTTTGTAGAGGTGATTCTATTGTAAATAGTGTATGTGTTTTAAGTTTAAACTAAAAACTGTGACTTCACACTGCAATTTTGTTTCAGCAACATCTCAGTAAAGTCTGCCTAAAAGCCAAGGGGAGTCATCAGGGCAGCCACTCGCTCTTGTGTTGAAACACAGGCTCATTTGGACATTCTCCATACTTTGTATAAGGGAGTTGCCAGGGTGCAAAGTCTACGTAATGTCCAGGGCAAATAGCTAGAACATTTGTGCTCACACATGCTCCTCCAGGTAATGGTCAGTCCCACTTTGTGCTATCAATTTTGACCCTCTAGTGGCCATCTTAAAATGTCAGTGTTTGTTTCGATTACTTCATTTTTATGGAGTATGTTAGACAGTACTGTGTCTGAAAACATGTCAAGTTGGTATGACCTTAACTAAGAATTGGACAAAGATTTAGACAGTGTTTGACTACATAGGCTTGTAGTACAATGTCTTGGCTCCAGTACTGTTTCATCACTTGACTGTAAGTTTATATGGTAAGGAGTAGGCAAAAGTCTATTCTTAACTTTAGATTGACTATATCCAGAGACTTTCTAATGTGGAGACACAACACTCAAAAAATACTCCATAGAAATCCATGGGGCTAGTTTGTCACGCCAATATGGCCGTTGTCTACACATATCCCACCCCTTCCTCGGCAAAACGTTGACATGTGAATACATTGAGCCAATCATGTGGTGTGATCTCGCCGCTGGAGTGAGATTGGTGTCGTGAAGCCTTACGCACGCGCATTTCTGCCGAAATGGATGCCCTACGAGTGCCCAAAAAGCATTGGCAAATGGCTGCCGGGTGGAGGGACTTGCCTAAAAGGACTTTGCTATATCCTATAAATCTGTCAATTCCTAAATGCTATACTGGTTAAAGTTATGATGCACACATAAAGTTGATTTGACTTTATTTCTGTGAAATACAATATGAGCTTCGGTTGAAAAGGATGTGATTTATATTTTTATATTTTTAATTAGCATTAGTGATCTGTTGCATTTTATGTTATCTAGATTACTAAAAGAATGCAGAAGCGCAAGAATTTCTCGAACAGCACAGCATTCTCGTCCAATTATTCTGAATTGTTCTTTGCTAACATTTTATTCTGTGAAGATCTGTCACAGTATGTTGGAGAGAGACATGTTAGAAAAAATTAAACTCTGTTCTGTATGTGCCTTGGATAAAGAGATGGTAGATTCTCTACATGTCTGTGTTAGAACGACAATTCAACTTGTTTTACAGACAGGATGGAGGAGTCCATGCAGTAGATATTCCTGACCATTTACCCTTTGGCCTCTGTGGGCAGGCTAGTTGGAAGGATCTGACGAGTGATTGTGGCCTAAGAGTTTGTGTCGATGGCCTTCTTGCAAAGCCTGTGTGTTAGAGAAGAGGGGATTGGACGCCTGGCATGTCTGTGTTTGTCTTTGGGACTTTTTTTTTTTTTTTTGATTGACAATTTTTATTGTTTTCAAAGTTTTACACAGAAACCTGAACATCCCTTTTCTTCCCCCCCCCCCCCACCCACATCCCCAACTTGCCTCCACAAATATGAAGTTTTGGTTGTACTACATGGGCCAATTGCACAATGTGCATTAGACAAACAAGGGAAACAAAATACAGAGAAAAAAAAGGAAAAAAAAACACTTATTCTGCGTCACACCTCATTTCAGACAGGGTCATGCCTTGTTATAAATGACACATACATGTCCCATTTTTTTCATACAAGTCCATCCTTCCCAGATTTCTGTAAGACATTTTTTTCAAATGCCGCAACTCTGGCCAGTTCAGCAGTCCATTCTTGAAATGAGGGAACCCCCTCAGCTTTCCACCCTCTCAACAGTATCTGTTTGCCTATCATTATACTATTTTGGATCCAGCTTTTCACATTTGTATTCCCCTCGGTTAGAACTGTTCCATCTCCCAGTACAAACAGTCTGGGACAAAAGTCAATGTGTGTCTCTGAGATCTCACTAATGTGACTGTTTGTCTTTAGACTTGGGAGTTGATGAATGTGAAGATGCTGGCGATTTGATGGATGTAATTTTCTTTGTGATGGGGGGCCTTAGCCGGCCAATGAATCAAAGGGCTTTGGCCATCGGCTGGCTAGTGGAAGAGGTAGGAAGAAGGCAGGTACTGGCCCCGAGCGTAGGTCCTGACACCCCACATGAGTGGCCAAGGCTGCAGGGGGTCAAGTGTGACACATTATTATAACAATGTTGATTTAGTGGGAGCTGCTGCGCAACAGACCCCCTCCCCAGGGGCCCAAGGGGTGTGTGGGTGTGGGTGTGTGTGTGTGTGTGTGTGGGTGGGGATGTGAGGGGCAGTGGACAAGAGAAGGGGGCCCACTGCTCCTTGTGGCCGATGCAATCAGTCGACAGCTTGCAAATCAGCCCCTCACCCTTCTCAAATCTGGAGACCTTCCCCCTTCTCCTCGCTCCCACTGAAGAATAGCACCATCAGACATTCTCCTCCTTTTTTTCTTTGTTGTTCTTTCTGTTTAAAAAACTCATCTCCGAACATTTGGCCTCTACGTTGTAGGTGCATTAGTTTTAATCGGTCATCTCAGCTGTGTCTTAGGCAACCAGCCGAAGTGCAGCACTGCTCCTTTTGTGCGTTTTGTTTGAGCGTTTGTTTGTTTTGTTTCCCCCCCTCCCTTCCTCCCCCGGTCCCTTCCTCTTCCCTCCACGCTCCCTCTCCCTCCATCCCTGTCAGAATGTCCATGACCTCTCACCTCTGAACCCAGGGGTTGGATTTGTTCTCTGTAATGTCGAGATTAGTTTTGACAATCTGCAGTCGTATTTTGGGGTCAGGTGAGTGCTTCTCAGTTTGACAGGGTTCTGGCCTAGCTGCGTCAGAGGTTTGGGTTTTCAACGGGGGGGATTAAGACAAACAAAGTACAATACATATGTTGCATATATTGTTTTCTCAAGGCAACATATGTGTATTGTTTAGTATTTTAGTTTTTGCACTTTGATTGTCATGTTAAATATCACTTGTTCCATTAACAATTCCATTGATAATCAGGTTTTTATGAAGACACGCGTCGACTGCATCGCCTCGCATCATTTATATGTGCTTCAGTATCCCAGTTATAAGGCTCATCCAGATTTAGATTTTATTCAGGATGGTGTTTACATGAACACAAATAAACATGGTTGTTCATGTCCCTGTACATGATAAATGCTGTTATTGTGATCAATATCAGAAATGCATCTTGCACATCGCACTCTAGAATTTTTGTCAGCAACTGTCAGAAACCAGTATAAGATGTAGGCCTATACATGCCACAGTGTCCCGGTTTCTTTTTGAGTATGGTACTGCAGCGAGCATAACTGGATTTCCCAAAACTGGGTTCTGAAATCAGGATAAGATTCTTACATGTGCAAGCGCACAATCTCAAAGCGTAGAGATCTGATAATAACCAGGCTACTCAATGTCCATATTAACAGTCATTGAGGCCTCCATTTCTGGGCCAAGGTAGTTGGGTTTTACTCCAAACTTGAGGCCCATCCTCCATCTGTGACCTTGCCACTTGAAAGTGGGGGAGGGGCTGGTCTGGGTGCGGATGGAGATGAATGGACAAATGAGACTGACATGCGTGCAGCAGGCAACCAAGATATATGATGCACTGCTGAAATGACCTCGGAAAAGAGTCCCTCGCTTCAGCAGTCCCCATTGTGATTGCACCCATCTAGTTATAAAACATCTGATATTTTAGTCAAACAGCCAGGTGATTCATCCGCCTTTTGAATTATGGACTAGTTACATGAAAGCGCAGTGCCAGACTTGATCTAAATCGCCTGGTGGCTACCTACTTGGGAGTTGGGCACTGTGCTTGATGCAACTTATCTTAATTTCTATCCCCTCCATCATTCATTTCCCCCCCCCTCACTCTCTCTCTCTCTCTCTCTCTCACTCATTCACTCCATCGCTGTAGCTCATTTTCTGAAGTAGCTAGGAGCCACCTGGACCCACTCACCCCACTGAAAGCACATTAAGCCACCACTCTATTTCACCTTACAACTCCTGCCAATCACCAGCAACCGCACCCTTGTCCATAGCCTGACATTGGCCTTCACCTCCTCTACCACATCTTTTGCATCCACTCCCCCCCCCAGTCTTCCTCCAGATTTAAATTTGAGTGGGGTGTCACTTGATGGGGCTTTCCCTGATGACATGATTCTGATTCCCCCCCCATTCCCACACACAGCCTGCACCCAACAAAAGACAATCAAACCCCCATCCCCTGTTTGCATTTGCCATTTCTCCATCATGCATGCTTTAATTTGAATTGAAGGCACCAATTTAATCTCTCTGAATGCCAGAGTGTCCAGAGCTGGTTATCAGTCATTTTCAGTACATGGCCTAAAAACGTTTTTTTTTTTTTTTTTCCCCCTGCAGTCGTCTGTTCAGTGTCTCCGAGTGTGAAAGAAGGCGGCTTTATGAAGTGTTGACAGCAGGATGGCTTTTTGTATCGTCTTGCTCATTACTGAGGGGCATTTTATTGTCCCTCACTCTTGATTTCTCTTCACAACTCTCTCTCTCTCTCGCGCACTCTCTCCCTCACACACACACACTTTCTCACAGTCATTCAGAGTGAGGTATGGTGACCATCTGTCCTCCTTTTCCACACAATAAAGGTCTCTTCATGACATGTCACATAATTACAGATCCTCAGCAAATCTGATGGCAGCTCCGCTCTCCCTCGGTGGGAGTGTATGGGGAGCATTCACCTCCCATACGGCTGCTGTCAGACAAACACAAGTAAATGCATGTTTATACAAATCCACAACATCTGTCATAAGCAGTCAAATGAAAAGCAAAGCAGGGGATAGATGGACTTGATTGGGGTTTCTGATTATTTCAGTTTTCCTTAAAATACAAATGAGACCTGAACTGTGAAATATAACAGATGTGTCATAAGGCCTTAACTTTTGGCACTGGGCACTTTTGGCACCTTCACTTGTCTAAACCAGTGAAAAATCTCCTGGTCCACTCTTTGGCCGGGCCTTGTGCATTTCTACTCGTTAGCTTGAAGAATAACTGTCACTAATTCAAACTGCTCTAGAATGGGCTGGTGAATAGAAGAGGGGAGAGGCCTTGGAGTCGCAGTGAGGCCCTGCATTTGGCCCAATATTGTTCTAGGAGGCGAAAAGAAAACACAACGAGAAGAGGGAAACGGGAGAAGTGCGGAGGGGAGGGGGAAACGGGAGAAGTGCGGAGGGGAGGGGGAAACGGGAGAAGGGGGTAGAGCTGAGAGCATGCAGAAGCAAGAAGAGGGGAAACAAAACGAGTGAGCGAAAGAAGGAAGGGGGGGGAGGGGGAAAAAAAAAACTTGCGCTGCTAGTGAGTGAAATGAACTTCATGATCTCTACGGACGAAAATGAGCTTGGCCAGCACTGTATCAACAGTGTCCCCAGTCCAGAGCCGATGACAGGGTCACCCTTGACTTGCCCCCACCTCCCCGCTGAGCCCCAAACGCTGGCCTTGGGAGACCCGTGGAGCTTTTGAGTCGTGACACAACACTCCCTTAAAGAAACGCTGCCTATTTTATATATGCCACACTGTAAAATGGCCTGGCTTTCCAAACCCTGGACACTGGTTGAACATTTCCGTTATAGGGGGAGCAGAGGGGGAAGGAAAACAGAATGTGTGTGTGTTATATAATGGACAGTATGTAGGACTTGTGCCGAAAGGCCATCTTGCATTCATCTTTAAATATTGCCTAGTTGGCTTCCTATTTCTTTATGTGGACATGTAGCCTAGTGCAGCAGCCACTATATGTCATACTAATTATCAGAGCCTGATTGCCAATTTTTTTTATTGTTTCCAAACATCTGCTGCCAGTTTAATTTTTATATATTTTAATATAAAATGCCATGAAGGACTAACTTACAGAATGGTACTGATGCACAATAGCAAGGACTGAATGTGGTTTTCCCATTTGCCACCATTGAACTCGGATGGCCGGATGAGGTTGTTGTTCTGTTTCTGTTAGAGAAACAAATAGCCCATGTGTTTGGAAGAGGGATGGTGGTAAATGACAACACCAGCTCCTCTTTCAAGTTATTTTTACTTTTGTCTTTTTTAAGCAACAACAAACAGCTAGCCACCTTGTGAAGCTGCTAGTTGCATTTGAATGTGGGAAAACCAGGGATGCGGGGTGGGGTGGGATGTACGTGGGGTGGGGTGCGTAGCGGCTGGTGGGGTGGGGTGGGGTGCGTAGCGGCTGGTGGGGTGGGGTGTCGTGGTGATGTTGCTCGCCCTTCTTCAACCAGAACTGAGGTATGGAGTGGACCTCAGGGGGTCCTGTTGTTGGAGGTTTGACCAGTGACCTGGAATCTGTTGGTTTGTTCTCGCTGGCGATGCCTTGCCAAAACTCAGTGTGTGGAAAAGTGCTCTCGCCGTGTCCTCATATAACCTCCCACCAAAATCACCACAGTATCTCTCCTCTGGGTTAGGAGTGAGAGAAAATGGAATTGAACATTATGTCCAATACGTTAATACTGTATGTTGGTTTAATGTGCAGCATTGGGCCCAATATTCAGTATGTGGTTTAATGTTCTGCATTTCTCACTAGTGGGTCACTTTGACACTAAAAGTATGATTCTACGTCTGCATCATGACCCTGTGTGATGTCTGTACTGTTCTTTTAAACATGATAATGTAAGGCGCCAGGGTGGTTATCACTTGTTGTCTATTCTGCGTCAATAGTCCTTTTCGTCATTGACTAAGGTAGACTGAATGTCTCCTGGCTTTGCCACAGTCACTGTATGATTATCTATTCTTTACTGTTGGGTACTTAAACCCTGGATGATTCTGTGTCAAGTCAGACACGCATATTCTGGAGTATGCTGTGCTACGGGTGTGCCTCTCTCCTGTATACAGCCTAATAAACCTTGCATCTTGATTTGTACTTCTTTGTGACTGGATCTCATATTTCACTTTGGTATATAATATTTTTATCAACAGGAGCCATAAGCACTCCGTGTATCTCCCAATTAAACACACACACACACACACACACACACAAATAGCACATGGTCTTGATAAGACAGTGGGTACAATAGAAGAAAATAAATAAACAGTATCGAAGTTCCAATTGGGAGTGAAATGTTTTAATTAGATTGCTGGGTAGTAGTTAATTTCCCCTGTCATCTGTGTTTTTACAGGTAGAGGAAGATGAGAAGCTGAAGAAGAGGAAGGAGCGGTTTGGAGCGGTCCTGGCAGGGGCTGGGGCTGCGGGCAGCGAGGACGCAGAGGTAGGCCAAGGACTCGTCTCCTAACCTGACCTGACCTGCTGTCACCATCACCAGTCCTGCAGACTGTGCACCAATTAAGGGCCACTGGTCCAGCAGTCCGAAACAGAATGTTCAGATTGCTGTGATTCAGTAGCCCCGTTTATACTGGGGGACATAATATGGGTTGAAATATGTGCCACCAGAAACCTGAATCATTTATATTTGAATTTGAATTGCTAAATTTGAATAATGGCTTCACTGAAAATTCAACCCTCTATCATCCATTTCTTACAATTTAAATTCAGTTCTCATAATTCAATTTCAAGTTACTGTGACAGATGTCAGATTCTTCCCACTGGACATTTTACGTCTTATCAAATGCTGAAGGCTGTTAAAAGTGACGTTTCTTGCCTCAAAAATAAAGCCAAGACACGTCCATGGCGTGAATTTTATGGATTTTAACCGCATTCTGTGAAGTTATATGCAAGTCTCTTTTGAGGAGGAAATCCATTCTAAAATAAAACTGTAGTTACAAATTTGATCGTGTTTGCATGAATATGTTGTAGTATGTGATTTGGACAGTGTAAAAAAAGTTATACTAACGTCTTAGAAACGTTGTAAAATTATTCAAATAGATTAAGAAAGCCACCACTATGGTCACCACTATGGTTAGATTGATTTGTTTAGATCCAGAAATTGCTGGCTTGACAACCCTACGTCATAGCTTCGGTGCTCTGAGGACCTAAATTGGAAGTAAATGTAGTAACAAATTAGATGGATGTATTTTGTGTTGAATATTAGCTTTTACTCTTCTTCAAGCTATCTTGAGTCATGGTTCAAGTGATCTAATTTATGAAGAAATGCATTCTTTGATTTATATTAATGTGCTGATATTTTTTATTTGTTTTTCAGGCCAAGAAAAGGAAGCGGGCTGAGCGATTTGGAAATGTATGAAGTTTCACTGAACTTTTTTAACTTTATAAAAAGTTCTTTTATTTTTGTATTTTTTTTAAATATAGATAGTCATTTCTTTCAATTATGGATAATGCCTTCGGTGTGCTAGGTCTGTGCATTGGTTGTATATTAAACTAAACTTAAACTCATTATGTTGTGTGCTTATTCCACATCAAGTTTAGTTTTCTTATGTAATAGTTATTGTGTTTTAAACAACTTAATAGGCTTAAGATATCTATACCAGAGTGTTGCAATTTATTGATTGTTTACATGTTTAATTTACATCTAAATTGGTTTTTGTTCCAAAAAAATTAATGAGTTCAGTGTCTCATTTTCATGAATAAATTTTGATACGTTTTCAAATAAACCTAGTGGCCTTTTTCTTCATATTTTAACCAGGAAAGCTATTCAGGTTCAATCACCAACCAGAGCATTGATATTGGTCAAGCCACCATTAAGTTTGTTGCTGCTTTTAGTGTTTGTTTAAAAAAAAAAAAAAAAAGATGGCTATAATTGATTGTCTGTCTCAGGGCCAGGAATTTAACTAGTCCAAACAGATTGAGGACCGAATTGCGGCTCACTTAGTGTGTGTGTGTGAGAGAGAAGTAGAGTCATGATTGGAGGATCAGGCACAGCTGCAGGCGTGGGATCGGGTCTTGTGGCAGGCATAGGTATTTGTCCCCCAGGCCTTGGTGAGCGTGCTCCTGCAAAGCCCAGGGTGTTGGCCTAGCATCTAATGCCACAGTAGGGCTGTTTATAAAGCCAACCAACCCCTCCTCTGCCTTCCTCTGGGAACTAGGTGGTACCAGGCTCATTGTGAAGACTTCACCCAGTTTGGTGACAGCTGTCAGTCAACAGGACACTTTACTAATTGCTCTTGCAGGTGTGAGAATCCCATCATTGTCCTTTTCCCTACCTCCAGGTTATTTTGCCCTCTTAGTACAGGTAGGGTTATAGGATTACTGGTTTACAGGTTTGTTTGTTTTCATTTGTTGCTTTTGTAATCCGCTGAAATTAATCATTGTACAGGGCTGGTATCAATAAAATGGTCCTTTTCCTTTTAAAATGCAATTTGTTGACTCAATGCACTGACACAATCAAAGCAATGCCATGAGTAGCAAATCTTGTGCAAAGCTCACATGTAAACAAATTATAAACAACTTTGGTCAAAGCACTGTCCTAAAACCTTGAGCCTTGAGAAGAGGGACCTCTTATCTAGTTTTGGCAACAAGAACTATTATCCAATTCATGTCTCATTGCTCTGGATCAGCCGAAGAAATAATATCTCTACATGCATACTACATGCATTTACTGTTGTAGTCCAGACATACAAAAGACAAGTATGATGACCAATAAACCCACTGCTCAACTGGAACTTGATCTTTGGATCAATTATGTGAAGGAAATGGAAAGGAACTATTGGAAAAAGACCAGGCTTCAGACTAGTGTCTTAAAAAAACTAAATAATGAAACAAAAAACACTTCTTAAAGCATTCACAGGTCTGAAATGGTTCCCTCTCATCTGTGTGTCAGAGGGGTCTCCAACTGCTGCTAATGCCCGGGGTATCGTAAAGTGTGCGGTGCTATTATGGGGTGCAACCTTTTCCAAGTCCAGAAAAGAAACCCTTCTCCTTTGATATCAGTCAGGTCATTGAGCCGCACGCAAAGGTGTCGCTGGGGAGTGTGTCCCATGGGCAGATCTTTAGAGCACACTCCACACCCCCGAGCCTCTTGCGCCATTTTTTATGGCCATTGCAGCAATTATAAATGGCCACTCCCCTTCCAGTCCCCCAACTCTGGCATTTTATGTCTGTTTTGTATCATGGCTGTTTTTTGTCATTGTAATGTTTAAATGCTAAGGTTGCTCTTGGCTCTTGCTCCTGCATAGTCAACTGTCATGCATCATAATGCATTACACTGATGTGAAGACCATACTCATTATGGTATAAGATGACAGCACGAGGCATCAGACTTAACTTTTTTCAATCATGTGCATCATTTGTTTTAAAGTAATCTTGCTTTCTGAATCAGAAATGAGACATTTTGATGGAAAAATAAATAAAGTAATTATAATTGTAATCTCCCAAAAGCTAACTGAAGAGTTTCTGCAACACCTTCTCCAGTGAGTTCCATACAGGCTCACCTAAAGAGCTGCAGTGTAATGGTGTTGATTTGAGTGGGCGGAAAGGAGTTGAGTTCTGTGCATGACAATGGTCATTTAATTGGGTTGAGGGCCCTGTGTGTGTTGTGGGGTTTATGTCATCGCTGGCATAATTGTTCTCAGCCTTCGTGTTGGGTGGTCCCTCTTTTTTTTCCTCCACTGGTGAGGAGCCATGTCTACAGATTAATTTGTCCCCAATCGATTCCTCAAATTAGGTTGTTGGGAGGCCCAACTCTCAGGTGACATGCTAATTGGGTCATGCATCACCCCATACGTGATCCCAACAATGGTCACTCATCACTAGAGCTTTCATACGAGCCTGTTTCTCCCCTCCAACCAATTAGCCTCCACAGTTAATCCATTTCCTGCCAAAACTGATTCAGTGTATTTAGAATGACACTAACATTTCTCCACTCTTGTCACATGTAGAGGACTGGGGCATAATGGCTCACTTTCTAGGAATTGCCTGAAAGTTTCCTCTTAGTGTTCATCTCAGTGATTGCCTTTCGTAAAACACAAAACAGTCATTCAAGCACACCACAGAGAAAAGAGGCCATGCATGGCATAGGCTAAATAAATGATTTATTGTACAAAAGAAAACAAAAGGACAACAAAAGAAAAAGAATAATGGGACAGTTATTCATATACACAGCCATCAAACTACAAAGTAGGAATGAATTTTATCTACACAACATGACATAAAGCAGAGGAAAAGAAAGGGTAAAAAAATTTGAAGCGGAGGACTTGTCTAAAATACCATAAAAGAGCATTAGGGTGTTTTATTATTGTTTCAACACTTCATCTCATACTTATCTATGAAAACATTTTCTTAAGGATGCATGTAACAAACCTAAGCAGTAACCGTTCCATGGCAGGCTGATGCTATGTTGTGGACACCAGTACACCTTCTGTTTGCATGTCTATCAGGCTTTCCAGCAGAGCCGTTGGTCACAACCTCTTAAATAAGTGACAGCTGTTATGTGGCAAGGTCTCAGAATATTTCAGTGAGGTAGATTTTGTTTATTGTGAATTTTCTAAGCAATATTGAATTGGTTGAATTCTTTCTGACAAGTCCCCTACCTGAAACTTCTGTTTTTTTATTTCATTTGTTTTGTGTTCTACAGGTTGGGTTAAGTAAACTCTCATACATTACTGTACACACATCATTCACGGCTTTGGCAAGCAGACAATAACCTGTATTCATGTCCCGAAATGCACACAGTCAAAAACACATACAATGCAAAAATCAAGATAACAATCGGTCCATCAAAACAGGTTCCTCCAACTCAGGAGTACCAGTGGATTTCCTGCCGTGATCTACTTCTATATTCCAGTTCAAATGACAGGCTGGTGAGAGCAATGTCTCCTTACAGAGTTGTGAGATGCTGGGCTCGAGAAGGCTAGACACAGGCCTCCGCTTCTGGTGATGGGGTTTGGAAAAGCGTCATGGTAAAGAAAGTTTTTTTTTTTTACAGACCCACTAGTTTTCACACACAAAGTATCGCCATATGCTTGGACAGTATGTTTTTTTTTTCTCTTGATTTTTATAATCCATGTACAAGCTCTTGTGCTCCATAAGATAAAATACAAACAGAGAAAACAAACATTACAACTCCTCATCATTCACTTCCCATAGTGCAAAATTTATTGTTGGTAAGGTAGAGTGCCAAGAAAGGATCTTTTGTACCCCTTTTTTAAATTACACATATATTATTTATATATAATGTCAGAAGGCTCTTCCTTTATCCAACGGCATAGTGCTTTCGTTTCCAACAAAGGGACATCTTCTTTGCTTTGACATCTGGTGGGGACAAGACAGACTTCAAGCTTTCTATTCTACTTTTTTTCCTTTTTTGATTTTCGTTCAAGCACTTCCATAGTTCACCGTACCATAAAGCATTGAAATGGGGATAAGGGAAGGGTAAATTTCGATATATATATAATACATTATGGCATTATATATATTTGTATGTGTATATATATATATATTTATATAAACTGAAAAAAAAAAGAAAATATGACCCCCTCCCACCCCCCAAAAAAACAAACAGTCACTATCAAAGATGATTACGTTGAGTTATCTACATTGCTGAATGTCTCTTCAGTCACAAGCAGTGGTTGATCTGGCTCCCTTAATGTCTTGGTTAGTGTTTCATTCAAGTTTCTTGTTCTCATCACGTAAGTCCTATTGTCCTCCATTAACAGAGCGCTAGCCAACTACAACAAAACTATAGCGTCATTTCTGCTTTTGGTTCTCACTCTTCACCAGCGAGACATTCTGTCTGGCTGAAAGGAAAGTGAATAGAAGTGTGACTACAGACTGTACGTGTGTTGGATATTTCTTGTGTGAGTATTGGATGGTATAGAGGGGTGTACCAAATTGCACATACTGAGCAAGTCTGTCCAAACTCATGGAGTGATGGAGGCTTTTCAAAGCTATTTCAGTTTACCAGTAACATTTTTAATTCCCGTGGAAAGACAAAATGTTTGGGTGGATGAGCTTTGCTCTGTCTGGTAGGTTTTCCCTCCATGATGTGGTGCTGTACTCAACATGCAGATGCTTCAATTCTTTTGGTCATTTATTAAAGCTTTGGGTCGATATGTACACCAAAGCTGTGTAATCTTTCTATGCATTCAGGGACTTTTGAAAAACATTATTAATACTGACACCTTTCCTCCTACTAGAAAACTAAAAATCAGCTTGAAATAGCTTTCAGCCAACTGTAGGACTAACATACTAGGGTACTCTGCATGTATGATATATGTTTAGCTAAAGTCACCGTTTCCTACCGTAATGCAGTAGAATTAAGTTTGTGTATGTTGATGCTATAGATTCTTCAGATGTTGTGGCAGCAAGGAGAGAAAAGGGAAAGAAAGAACAAATGAAAGAAAGAAAGAGAGAAAGAAAGAAAGAAAGAAAGAAAGCACTGGCAAAGGCTTTTCCTGCTCACTTATAAAGGCAGTGAAATAAACCTTCTTTTCTTCTCCCGTTTCTTTTTGTCTTTTACAAGATCACGAGTAAAAGAAGATCAAAGTGGCCGTGAAAGGGTTCTTGGACCCTTGGGAATGTCACACTAGGGTGCTACCTGCATCTGGAGACAAGGAGGGAGGGGGATGGTCGGGAGTCTTTTCAGCATTTTATGTTTTTCTGTACCTTTGTGATGGCACAATGGACACGATGGACACGTTTTTGGCCTCAGATGAATCACTGACGTAGACAGCATGCAAGTGATCTATGATTTGAGGGAATGGACTGACTGTGGAAAGTCTTGTGTTTTTCTACTGGTTAGACAGGTGCCTGAGTTGCTGACACTACCTGATGTGTCTAAACGCTAGAGTACATAGCTGTGGAAGAAATGTGGTATATGAAACTGGACATTCAACATACATGCCTTGCGTAGCTACACTAGATTGTGTGAGTCTTCAGCAAATTTGTAAATGGGTATTGAACTTGAAGGACAAACTTTCTGAAATGGGAAGGGAGCAACCACAAAGCTAACAAACACCTAAAATAAAGGACCAAATAATATAATATCATATAATTTCCCTTGAGTCGTCACTCTGCACAATAAAAAACAACACTCCTTTTGAAAACTCTCATATAAATCTCTCTCAGCTAGTCAATGTCCATTCATTCCCTCTATGCCAGTCTGCTGAAAGCTGCACTAAAACAAGAGACTAAGTGAACAAAGAAAACCTTCCCTTGTTTTTTTTTTGTACGTGTGTGTGCTCTTTTCCAGCAAGTATGGAAAGCAACACATACAGAGAGAAACAGGCGCAGAGATCCTAGAGGAATTACGAAGAATGAAGGGCAAATGGTTTGGTGTCTTGGGAAGAGCTTAAGTCAGTCTGCCGATCAGGGTTGGGGTGGTGAAACAGACGCAGGAATGAGTGTATCTCGGTGTGTATGTGTAAGAATGAGTGTATGTTTAGCCGCCATCCCCACCCACCCACCCACCACCCCTGCGTCCTAACCCCCCCACCCCCACCCCGACAAAGTGTAACATCTGCCTAGGAGCAGCCGCAGCGGTCGACCACCATGCCCGGGATCTTGCCGTGGATGATCTGCTGTTTGTCGTTGAAGTAGAGCATGTTGATGGGCGACATCTTGGTGGGGGTGCAGCAGGGTCCGGCCGAGCCCCGCGGGTTGGCGTGCTGGACCAGGTGGGTGTGCGGGTACTTCTGCATGAACATGTACTCGCACTGGCCTGAGCAGTAGTTGGCCTTGTAGCGCTTGGGCGCGATGATCCAGTCCCAGCCGAAGGCCTCGAAGTCGACGGTCAGCGGGTAGCGGCAGCAACGCGACTCGGTGGAGTGCTCGTCACAGTCCAGGCCCAGGTTCCGCCGCGAGCGCTTGGTCGTCTCCAGAACCTTCACCTCCAGAAACGGCTGCTGAAGACAGGGGGATGGGGAGGAGGGGGTGGGTGGAGGGAAAGGAAGGGAAGGAAGGAGTGGAGAACAAGAGTAAGGTGAAGAGAGGTGCCATGCTCAGAAACAGCTTTCCTTCAAACGTCTATAGTCTGGATACAATGTGTGCTTTCAGCTGTCCCAAGATCCCTACTAGCAGGTTCAGTGCTAGTCATCCAGTAAATAGAACTTAACTCCCATGTGATAATCAATTGACTAGTAGGGAAAAGCCTTTTGATCCTCTGCTTGTTCAACATGAACTTGACAAAATGATAGCTGAATTGCATATAAAGCAATTGAGTTCTTATTGGTGGCCAATAATACATAGCTCTGCAAAAAAGAAAGATATAGGTCTGGATACAACCACAGATAACAGATTTCACAACCTGCATTCTATGCTACAACGTACGTTTGTGATGAAACCATGTAACACTGCAATGCCTTTTGTCCAATACATTCCATGAGTTGGCAGGACATAGAATATGTTCTGTGCACAAATGCAAAAGCCGATTAAACTTTTATAGGTATCTACATCAGTTTGAATGTCTAAGGAAGTTCAAGCAGCCTTTGCTTACTTGGAGAGAGAGAGAGAGAGAGAGAAAGAGAGAGAGAGAAAAGAGAGATGATGTCAATTCAGTCAAGTGCTGGACTGGGCCTGGATTCAGATTTTCATTGTTTTCTGTTTTTAAAGTCATACCACTATTACAATTCTGTTAAACTATGCAACAACATTTTGACAAAATAAACATTATGATGGAATGGAATGATGATTGTGTCATGCACGGCATGTATTTGATTATAAATGTTTGCCTCACTTATCCATTAGGTGAACAGAAATACTTTTGTTTATGAAATGAGCTTATTTTGTCCACAAAGTGAGAAGTCCATTCAGTCTTTTGTCTACAAACTGAACAGCACAACCTTCACTCTGTTTTGTTTGAATGTGCTCTCTTCAATATTTTGTGGACTCAAAAGGCATCACATAGTAAATTGATGCACGTTATAGCACAGAATGCATTCTGTGTATAAAATAATGTCTATTTGGTGCCCACTACAGATGGAGTTTAAGGGGCTTGTGCTTGTGTTCCTTAGTGCTCATTCTGTGCCCCCCCCACCTCCCCCCCGCCACTAACTCCATCAACCCACTGAACCCATAGTCATTCTAACCTTGACCTTTAAGTACCTTACGTTTCGGTCCTGAGTGTACGTACGTCCTTTTGTTGTGGTTATTTTTTTCTGGACACACAAAAGCATTGATCTCTCCTTGTGGCGCAGCAGCTGGATCTACATGCTAGCGTGCTAAAGCTCTCCTGCCGGGGAAACTAACTGAAAGGCCAGAGAGGTCAAATCCTGTCAGTTGGGCTTCGCTCTCTTTGTTGGGTGGAAAAAAGAAGGGAAAACCCAGAGGACCAGGGGGGGAGTGAGATTCTTTCTTTGCTGTTTTTAGTTTGTTTTTGTACTCCGTCTAAAGAGCCTCTGATCCCCCCCCCCCCCTCCTCTTATCCACCCACCCCACCCACCCCTGCCTCTCGTCTTTGAAAAACAGTGAGAGAGCTGCACAGTGTTCTAGAAAGGACAGGGGTTGTTTCTGGGTTTGGCATGAAGACCCGGGCTGCCGGAGGGTTTTTTGTCTTTGCAGGAATGACTGCACCATTTCAGCGGTGGTAAAATTTTAACCTGAAGCATGCCTAAACCTGCCGCGGAGGAGAACAGAGGTAAATAGGTCATCTCTGGCCATCGATTTCACATCATCAGAGATCGATGGTCTGTCCAAACAGCCACATCCTTTGAATCTGAAGCAAGAGCCAACACATTGGCTCAGAGTTATAAAGATGCTTCACAAATACATTTACAAAAGGCTATCAAGTGTGTAGTAAGTAATGTTGGGTAATGCTGAGAATGATTTTAACTCTACTTCTTCTTAGATTCTTTGATTTTTGATGATTTTAACTCTACTTCTTCTTAGATTCTTTGATTTTAGATGATTTTAACTCTACTTCTTCTTAGGCTTCTACTCTTAGATCTTTATGAAACTGAAGAGGTGAAAAGGTCTAACATCTAACATTCTCCCACTGTGTCCTGTCCTGACTTGGCCCATTTTTTTGTCATGCTTTCACAACAGCAGGTCTAAGGGTCCTTACCAGTCCCTCCTCGCCAGGCCGGAGTGATGTGACGGCCAGGTCATTACCGCTCTCGTCAAAGGCGTTGATGTCGATGCCCCAGTTGGTGTGCGGCTGCTTGAACCAGTTCTGCAGCACATGCTTGAAGTCGATACTCTGCCAGTGGCCGGAGCGTGAGTTGAGCTCGATCTTGAGCGAGCGGATGCGGATGTGGCGGCTGCCCTGCTCAGTGATGGGCTTCAGGCGCAGGATCTGTAGGTAGACGGTGGATGTCTGCTGCAGGGGCCGCAGGTACACCCACAGCTGGGCCTTTAGCACTTTGGTGAACATCAGCTTGGGGCTGAACTTGAAGAAGCAGCAGCTGGGCTTGCCGTCCACCTGCACCAGGGGTTCGGCTGCAGGCAGGAGAGAGAGAGAGAGAGAGAGAGAGAGAGAGAGAGAGAGAAGATATAGGGGAGAGTGATGTGAATTGATTGTCAGATTTCATATCAATACAAAGGGCCTGGACAACTGGTTTTCCTCATTATATTACTAGTACTATTATTATACTATTATCTATGCAACAACACTGTGTGTGATGATTTCATCTCTGTGTGTGGTCAACAGAAAGTGGACTGCATGTTATATCTGCAGAATTGATGGAAATCAAACCAGACAAAACTAGATTTGAGCAAAATGTTGGCAGGGATTTAAGCCAGACTGGCAAATACGACCCTGGCCTCATTAGTTTGTGAGCAAATCAATTCAGCAAAGTACTGATGAGAGCAGAGAGGAGTACACAAAAATACAGTATGAAATAGTATAAAAGAGTACAGTAAGTAGGAATAATCTTCCATATTATATTTCAAAAATGTCTTGGTCAGACATTTCTTGTTGATACATCCATGTTGCTAATGATGTCATGCCGCATGTAATCTAGATCATGCTTAAACAAAACAAACACAGCATTCACTGTCATTGTTCAATATAAAGCAGAACCTGCCATTCTTTACATAAACCATGTGAAGCTGTCAATCATTGTTAAATCGGAGGTTGCTTTGGCAACCTGCAAAGGCTTCCTGGGTCAAAAGGTCATTTTGGCACCTAGGCCTAGTTAAGAAATGGGGTTAAGGGTCAAAAGCGTCAGGCTTTGACATCCCTGGGGGTGCTCTAGGGAGGAGGGGGGGTCAATCCTAATAGCCAAATTGAGTTGGAAGGTCAAGGTCAGTCCTATGGCGATGTTAATATGTTTTTCTTCAAGACTGTCCTTTCACCAAAAAAACACACCCAAACAAGGGGGCCTATTCGATGTTTGGACAGTGCTCCAAAAACTAGTACAGTTCAAATTTGTTTTCGTTTTTAATTAATTCTCCAGCAGCCAATCACAAATTGTTTACAGGCTGGCTTCAAATGACTGGGAGAAAACAGAGCATGCATTTTTTTTTCTTTTTTGGAGAGGGAGGAGGACTCTGTATTGTATCCTAGTGCTGTAATCGAATTAACGGCCATGCATAAGGGGGCATGAATTCAATGAGGTAAAGATAGAATATCCACTCTTCAACTTCATTGGGAAGTTGAACAGAGGCCAAATCTGTAAGGGGCTGACGTCCTTCAGCCTTGCTTCAATCATTAGTGTGTGTAAATTACACACTGTCTCACGCTGCAAAGACAATATGGCAATGTTCCTCTCGGTGGGTTGCTGAGGTCATAGTAATTAATGTGAGTGTTGTTGTTGTTGTTATTGTTTATCTGCCCGGGCCCAGTGAGGAGGAGTTGGCCCATATCTCCGGATTCGCTTGCGATCATGTGCAAGATTTGTTTTTATTTTGGGTCTGCTGGTTGCCGGTGCTCTACACTGCTGCCCGCGTCAGTTTTGAGGATCTTAGTTACCTTGTACTGACATTCTATGAGGACAGATGAGCAGATGTGCAGATTTTATATTTTTAAAGAAGCTTAACCATTATGGTTGACTGAAAGTTATTTATAGTTATGAGCATGTTTCAAATTACAACAGCCTGCACAAATTCAGACATAATGCACAGGCGTACAACAATAACAAAAAAAGACTTTTACTCAAATGAAATGTCACACTCAGTAAAAACTACATGCCATATGGTTCTATACCTTGTTAAATTTTCCACTCTGAACATATAATAGAACCTTTTCAGGCTCAGTCTAAGTTTTACAGCAATATAAGTCCACTGGACATATTACCCCAAAATGAAATCCAACACACTTCTGTCCGTCGAGTACAGTAATTTCACTGAAATATGACTTCATATCCTTGACAGATTTCTGTATAACAAGCTCTCTGCTCCATGGGCATTAGCCTAGAGCTCCCTCTCCTGTTGCAATGACACTGCCTCAGTGGCTACACATTTGTTCCGTCCTGAAGCTCAGCATTCTTGTCCCTCTTCGGAGCTAATCTAATCCTGTTGTTGGGTCTGTTAGAAGTTCACACATTACCAACAGATTTGTTTACAGTCAGGGAAAAGTTGTGGGTTCAGTGAAAAGGTAGATAAATAGACTAGAAATGTTTAGATTTTGTTCAGTTAAAACCCTCTTTGATACCCCCAAGTTCAACGGAGCACACAAGAGAAGAGACTTTCTATCCAGATGGGGTCTCTAAGAATAAAATCTATGGATTATCCAGTAATCAAATGAGCTATTAGCTAAATTCAAGGCAGCAGTAGGTGGATACAGCCCTGACATCACAATCATAACAATGGATTCCGGATGTTTCTTAGTCTCTAATTGTTTCAAACAACATCCTTTCCCCTGCTCAAAATTCATATTTCTCAAATGGTCTTTCTTATTGAATTGAACAATAACCTTGTATGTCAAGAGCTGTGACTGACAACTTTATGCAGGCGACACTTGGTGTTAATTTCAAGAGTGTTTCAAGAGTGACTCGAGTGAGCAGTGTGCCAGGAGGCTCTACGAGCGAGTATATGAGTGTGTTTGTATTCACCAGTGTCAAACCTCACGCTAGAACCCTCCCTTAAGGCCAATTTATAGCTTGGTCATACTAGGTCAGCAGGTTTTTCGGTTGCAAATGAAAACCAGGCCTGAGAAAGAGCATTAAAAAGCAACCTCTTGTCCCACGAGAGGAAAGCATATAGTGTGTAATCCATAAAGATTTCATTCACAGGCTAAAAACCCCATCATATACGGGGTTTCCAACAAGCTTTGACTTAAACCTTTTGAGTGTTTTTTTATGGCTCAACTTAGGAGAGCATTTAAAAAGTTGTTAACCAAACTCCTATGACATTAGCTGCAACAGTTTAACTATTCATAGCACAGTGGAAAAGGGATTATATTATTCAACATTTTTCTTTCTTTGTAATATAACAGTGTAGTGGCTTCAATTAGCCTTAGTTATGGAATAGAGACATATTATTGATGTGAGCAAATGAGCACCTTTTAAAATCTTATGACCTAAATATACCAACTACACACTGGTGTTTAAAACTGGGAGGGAGGGGGGTTGTAAGCCCACATAACGTTCGGAGAGCAGGCCAGTCCGCAGTTGCACATCAGAAGGGGGGTGCTGGGCTGTCACCTGCTCACACTTTTGGCAGGACAAGGGGAATACAGATGAGTTTAATGGGATAAGGGGGGTGTTTGAGAAGCCCTTCCTAACCCCTTGGCCTGCGGGTGTGTGTTTGTGTGTCCTTAATGGAAATGGACAGACAGCTTGTGTCAGTGTGAGCTCCTCCAGTGTGTCAGTGTAAAGCAGCGTGTGTTGCATGTGCACATTTTGTGCGGGTGAATGAATATGTGTCTGCATGAAGCATGGTTTGTGTGCGTGTGTGTGCATGAGAGAGAGAATGAAAGAGAGAGAGAGAGAGAGAGAGAGAGAGAGAGAGAGTGTGTGTGTGTGTGTGTCTGAGGTGTGAGTGAGTGCACTCTGGCCTCTGTCATATACGCTTAATCCTTCCCTCTGACAGCATCACTGAATCAATGCGGTTGCGTTTGGTGGGACAGGCGTAACAGTGCTGGTCAGTGGCAGGAATCTGACAAATAGACCATGGTCAAACGCCACCCCCCCCCCCCCCACCCCCACCCCCACTCTCTCCCCACAACACACACACACACACACACACACACACACAGCACCTCCCACTGATCCCCCACACACCCCCTCCGGACATGCTTTCAGAGTGGTCAAGAAACAGCATCCATTACCGCTTTTTTCCTCAGCTGTCCATAAAGTTGATTTGAATGAATACAGAGTGCATAATGAGACCCTGTGTTGCTGCATGTTGTCCGTAAAAAGCAGACCGTAAAAGTTGTCATGACGAGGAGACACAGCAAGCTGTCACTGGTCATGTGTTGGTGTTGGTGTATGCTTTTGTCTACATTGAATTTTTTTTGTGAGCAAAACACCACAGACAGCCAATTATTTAGGCCTTATTTAGGCAAAGGCAGGGAAATAGCAATTAGGAGAGAGAGTCAGGGGGAAATAAAAGATAAAGAAAGACAACAAAAGAAAACAAAAGAAAACGAACAACACCCCATGAAATAAAAAAAAAAACGGTCATCTATTGTTAATGTCCGAAAACAAAAATGCCATGATGGCCACAACGAAAAAAGAAAAGAGAAAAAAGGGGGAATACCATTTGCATATATATCTATATTTTCTTTTCTTAATGGGAAATGCAAATGTGGCATTTTGAGGAAGGAGTGTGTTGGAGAGAGCCATGGCTGGATGAATGCGACTCTGGGGTATCCCTGAGCACCTCGGCAAATTAATCATTGTGACACGTTCACGACCCCTCTAATAAGACAGGGGGCCGCATGGCGCCCCTCCCTCACTCCTCCGGCCGGGCCCAGGCCTCCTCTTTCCCTCTTTGTTTCCCCCCGGGTCCCAGGGGCCTGAGGGGTGTGTGTGTGTGGGGGGGGGGGGGGCTGTGGTCGGAGCGGGAGAGGGGCCGCGAGTGTGAAGTTAGAGCCCTCATTCAGGACCCTCCCCAGGGAGACTGCCAGGCACAAGACTCCTATTAGGGGTTCAGTGAGGAAGCTCCCCCAGGAGCAACAAAAGACTAGCCCTCCACAGACCCACCCCCCCTTTTCTTTCACCACACACACACACACACACACACACACACAAATGTACCCCTCGCTCCCAACCCAGTGAACCCGTCCTGGACTGATAGATAAACCAATACATGCATAAGCAATATGCGCACTCTCACACCAATCGCACATTGGCTATCGCACCACAGCTTTAACATTATGCCTACATGGACACGTACGTGCATACACATGCACATTAGCTTGCTTACATCAAGCTCCGTAACAGAAACTGGACATGAATATTAGGGGTGTAACGGTACACAGAAGTCACGGTTTGGTTCATACCTCGGTTCGGTACAATGGAGGGGAAAGCAAAACATAAATGCAGAAAGCAATTTTTTTATTGTGCATGTCTCAGGCTGTACCACCTAGTGTCATACAGTCTCTTCCCTGAGCTATCTGCAACAGCCTGAAGTGTGTAAGATGTAGGCTAAACAACACAATAAGTACCCAGACTTCATCTGTAACTTGTAAACAAAATAAGACAATCAGCTATAAAACTGAAAATAGGCCTACAGCATGTCTTATTTCTGAAAGTGCAAATTACATAGAATAATGATTTTTAAAAATCCACTTAAGCAAGTCCTTCAACATCCGTGTTTAGATGTATATGGAAGGGTCTACAATTTGCTGTAAATATTTTTCAGTGTGTACAGTAATAATCTACTAACTGTGAAAATATCACACTATTTTGTCTTCTTTAATTGCTCCTTTCATTCATAAACAGTCTACAACTAGAAGTCACGTGACTTTGCCCTTCGACGTTAACTCGCATGGTTTGTTTATTAGCCTGGTTAGCGTTGACACTTTCTTTGTCTATGCACTTAACACCAGCTCCTCATGTGGGAAATTACAAGTTACCCTAACATAAAGGTAATTACCACGCGATTTACATAGCTTTCTGTCATTACGAAATCATTTAATTTAAGCCATAGGTTTTGACCCTATTTGTATGTGTATCCAAAGGCTGGTGAAGCGCAGGGGAAGTTTTTTTTTCTGTCGTTTCAGTGATTGGTAGCCTACATCATCTGGGTGATGGCTTCGAATATGTGTAGCATGTTCGATATATTTCCACTCTCTCGCCTGTACTACTGAAGTTCTCAAACTTGCGATCTTAAAGAGACCAGCGGATCCTCTAGCTCTTGTGGGTCGCCACCACTCGCTTAGTGCTGCTATCTCTGACTGACTGACTCGACCGACGACCTGACAAAAAAAATAACATAAGCGCCAATCAGAGCTTCAGAGCTAAGGCGAGGCTACAGATTAGCGTTAGGTGTCGCTAAAGAACTCTCGTACTTAACAGTAATTACATTAATTAATCCGCACGCGAGTTTTATGTATTTTTATACCGTGTATTCTCCGTGAAAATTCATGCACCGAACCGTGAGGCCCGTACCGTTTCGGTTCAATACGAATACATGAACCATTACACCCCTAATGAATATAGACAGCCACTGACAGAAACACATGCTCCATCAAAAGCGTCATGCTCTCTCTCTCTCCCTCGCTCTCTCTGTATCTCTTTCTCTCTCACACACGCACACGCACATACACACACACACACACACACACACACACACACACACACACATATGCAAACATGCACTGTGCACACACACACACACACACACACACAAGACACACATGTTTGCACAGAGACACTAAGGGCCTCAAGCTGACGCGCGGTCCGAGGAGGACAGGTGGCTTATAATAATACAAAAGCCTCCGCCGAGAGATGGGGAGATGGGGAGAGACGTGGTCCGTGAAGCCCACGGCGGAGCCCAGCCGATGGAAACAATCACAGTTCACAGGAAAGAGGGCCACCTGCCAGCAGGGGACTGGACTGTGTGTTTGGAGGGCAAATTCAGGATCTCACTCTCCTAAAAAAAAAAAGCAATGGAAAAACTCCACTCACGGCAGAGGAATGCTAACACTAGTTTAGTGCAGATTCTGTGTGGCCCTTATTTTGTTTTCCATTCAGAGATATAAATCTTTGATGTGCTTCAATAAAAAGAAAACAGCTTAAATGGAGACACCCCCCTCCTTTTCCCTTTTGCCCTCTTTAAAGAATGAACGGTATGCATACATATTCATATAGATAACCTGATGCTTAACATCAATACTTATGCACAGACCTTTGCATCTCTCTACTCTGAAATATATTCAAAGTTTTCAATAGGGCAAAATGACACAGACATATGCATGATAGCACAGCACATGGCCCAACACTGGCCTCATGGACCATTGCATTAATCCTGCACATACATAATTCATGAAATGTATTAATTTATATTCATGTTTGCTGTCATTAAGTGTTTCAGCATTGTGAGAGATGGAAAATGAGATGACTGACAATAAGTGAGGTCCCATCCCCTGACCCATGACTCCTTCAATCTTTCTCTCTCTCTTTCTCTCCCTTTCTCTCTCTCTCCCTCCCTCTCCCTCATCTCCTTATTTTATTTATCCCTTTTTCTCACATCATCATTTCTGCTGTCCTTCATTCAGCCATCCTGTGCATTTTTAGATTACTTCATTGACTATATACAGCTCAGAAAATATACATTTTTACCATGGACAATATGTTTGGTAAAAACTGTAAAAAATTGAGGTATATCCAAGAGGAAACATCTGTATCGCTGAACTCACTCCCAACAGGAGGCAAAAACAAACAAACATTCTATGACGTTCATGCAGATCATTTCCGCATTTTCAATCAGTCTCATTCAATTTCATTCAGGCATATGTCTCAGCAGCACTCCGTCCGTACATTACCAGCTGCTGAACTTGGCCATTGTCCCACAGTGCATTCGAACACACGAATCCATAATGAACTTCCCATCCAGCACTGCTTCTCTCCGCTGCACGCTGAATGCTAAATGGAGGGCTGGAGTGCTGCTTGGCCAAGGGTGGGGGGTGATGGGGTGCATAGCTTGCATGCTCCCTCTGTCTCCTTCTCTCAATATGAAGCCATTCTCCGAATACTTAAGGTCCTTATTAAATTTTCATCCTAATATTCATCAACGCTACCCCCCCCCCCTGCCTAAACCCTGTTATTAGCCATCAGCCTTCTAGCATATCCAAACTCTTAATGGTCGCCCTGAAAACGCTCAGAGCACCATTTCCTTTGATTAAGCCCTATAATTTATGATTGATGAGTGCTCTCTCTCTCTCTCTCTCCCTCCCTCTCTCTCCCTCCCTCTCTTGCCTGAGTCCCCCCTCAGTCAGCAAAGCTGGGCTCTTTCTCTGACTAGGCAGCAATAACACTCTTGGTGATTCGTTTTTATTGTCTCACCACTCCCCCCCACTCTGCCCAGAAGATCTTATACCCCCCCCCCCCTCCCTCCCCAACCCTACCCCACCTCGTTACAACGTACAGCTTAATTAGTGCCGGGCGTGGAGTAATTATTTCCTTTATTAGTGAGAGGTAACATCTGTTTCTGGTCTTTAACATGAAGCCTATAAAGTCACTCAATGATAAAACCCCTCCATGATCCCGGTCTCTTTAGGAGGGCCCTGGGCAGCTTGTTGCTCCATGAGGACTCACTGAGGCAGTGAAGTGCTCTGTGAATAAGAGTGACCTGTTCCTCCTCCTCCTTCTCCTCCCCCTACTCTCTATCATCACCATTACACCTATTTTTACTTTTTCCACAAACATTCTTCATCTCCTGCTAGATATTCTGTTACGTGTTCACACGTGTTCTTTTCTAAACTGTCTTTGATGCCTCTTTCATAGCTTTTCCGGAAAAAATACTTGACACCTGTATTGTACTTCTGCTTCACTAAGCTATTTGATGCATCTACCATGCTATTAAACTCACACACTCTGTGCTTTTGTGCTCAATTTCATTTTTACTCTATCATTCACAACTATTACAACAAGAAACCAAACGTTTTATCCTCCTGACTCTAATTCTCTCTCAAACTGGTATGTGTTTCTAAAATTGCATTCTGCCAAAACACATCTACTGGTTCTGCTATCTGATCAAATGCACCTCCTGTTTATCAGATCCACTCTTGTGTTTTCATGTCTTACAATTTTTCTATTTTATGTACTTTCAAAGTATTTTAAGCTATTGCCCTTTAATGCCTTTATTTACAATGAATTACTATTCTTTGCTTTTGTTTATGTAAAGCACATTGGATTACCTCTGTGTATGAAATGCGCTGTATAAATAAACTTGTCTAGCCTTGATTTTCCTAGTTGAAACAGCATTCCACATATATATCCTATCACCAAATCTGCCCTGCTATTTCCTAAATGTAAAAATACAGTGGGAAATGTGGCATTGCATTTATAAACAGACCAAAAACAAAACACTATGTTCTATGTCCATGTTAATAATCCAAATATAACATGTGTGTGTGTGTGTGAGTGTGTGTGCGCGTACGTGTGTGTGTGGGTCTGTGCATGTGTGAGTGTGCACGTTTGTGTGCTTAACAGGGAAAGTAGATAAGCATGGTTTATGATAATTGTAGTAAATGTGTAAATAAGGGCACGCTTCCCACT